>NC_057738.1:35073672-35076292 GCF_004010195.1 Chiloscyllium plagiosum
TATCACTGACACACACACACACACACCCTCACACTGACATGCACACACCACACTCACATAATCACTGACACACACACACACACACACACACTCTCTGTCTCTCTCTGTCATGTACACACACTTGCACGCACTCTCTCTCTCTCTCTCTCTCTCTATCTTACACCCCAGATGGACAGACACATACTGCCACTATCACTGACACACATACATACTCTCTCACTGACATGCATGCACGATACATTCACACACAGTGCCCACAATATTTTCCTCATTGGTCAAGAGTGTTTGAATCTTTCAGTTATAAATCCCACCAGTTGCCATCCTTAGCAGTAGCTGAAGGGAGTCAGGTTAGCAAGTGATGAATGTATCAAAGTTCACTGAGTATTGGAATGTAGCTCAGTCTTGTCTTGATCCTGGGGCAGGGATTGAGGTGGAAATGGCCTGAGGCTTTGATGGATGTTTCCCAGATTATTATCCCTGCCCTATGCAAAGGACCTGATTTTCCTGTTGAGGCCTGATGTGTTTGAGCTAGGCCTGAACTGATGGTGCAGGAGTTCAGTGATTCCCCTCTCTGTCTGACATCCTATTGGTTCTTCTATTTGAATTCAAATAGTAAATTGTTTCAGTGCTGAATATTCAAAACAGCCATAGTCAGGGGATCATCGCAGATGGACAGTTAAAGATTACAGTTTTGATAAAACTGCTTCAGGTGCTGGGTGCTTGTGTTACTAAGATTCTTGGAAATCTCTGGTGCAGGGGGTCAAAAATGGATTTTCTCTCCCCCTTCACAGATCCGTCCCAGTCCCCATCCCACACGATTACAAACAGCAGTGAGAAAGACAGTGAAGAAATGAAATCTCTGTTTTAAAAAATACCTTCTTCCATCTGTGGGCTGCTGTTTATTCCTGCTATGCAGCTGCTGTCTTTTTTTAAAAATGTTTTCAAAATTAGTTATCTCTTAAGGAAGAGTTTCTTTTGAAGGCAAATTGAGTTTGAGATCCCTTTTCTTTCATCAAATTTGAAAAACTCAGAGGAGGGGTCGCCGGGCCCGAAACACTGTGGCTCAGTGGTTAGCACTGCCGCCTCACAGTGCCAGGGACCTGGGTTCGGACCAGGGTTCAATCCCAGCTTTGAGCGATTGTCTTTGCGGAGTTTGCACATTCTCCCTGTGTCTGTGTGGGTTTCCTCCAGGTGCTCCGTTTTCCTCCCACGATCCAAAGATGTGCAGGTGAGGTGAATTGGCCATGCTAAATTGCCTATAGTGTTCTGGGATGTGTGGGTGAGGTGTAAATATAGATAGTAGGAGAATGGGATTGAGTGGGTTACTCTTCGGAGGGTCAGTGTGGACTTGTTGGACCGAAGGGCCTGTTTCCACACTGTAGGGATTCTTGAAAACATTAGCACTGATTTCTCTCCGCAGATGCTGCCAAACCTGCTGAGCTTTTCCAGCAATTTCTGTTTTGTTGTTGCAGGTTTCATATGCTTCTAATCATTATTCCATTGTTGATTGCCTGAGTTAAAGGAGAGAAATGCATTTTTAAGTGGGACGGAACAAAAATACTATTATTTCTTTTGTGGAGATTATGTATTTGCGGGAATGTGCTTGTTCTAGTTTGTTCTAATTAAGTGTGACTTGGCCATGGCTTCAGTACCTTCCCCATCACTGAGACTGTCTATCCTTCCCTCCATAGTCTCAGCTGAGTTTGTTCCTGCCTCTGTACCTTGCTGAGAGGATCATTGGGGTCTCTCTTCCCTCCATTACAGACATTTACCCCACCCGCTGCATCGGAAAGGCTAAGAGCAGTGTGGACGACCCCACACACCCCTCACTCAAACTCTTCTCCCTCCTGCCATGTGGCAGAAGATGCAGGAGTATCCGGTCCATCACGGCCAGACTGTGCCACAGTTTCTTCTCCATAGCCATGAGGCTCCTTAATGCTGTTTGATCGGGCGCTATTCCATCTGCAATTCTTTGCCCGACTCTTTGAATTGTTGCTAAAGCAATGTTTTATTAATGATCATTCATTGTTACACTGTAATTTGTCCACCACTGTGCCTATTGTCTTGTCTTGTCAGGAATTATTGGGCTGCCTTGCGTATTTTGCACTTCTCTGTTCACTTTATGCTGTCCTGGGTATGATTGTACTCTCGTGCAGTTTGTGCTGTCCATGTAGCACCTTGGTCTGGAGGAACGCTGTCTCCTTTTTATTGTATCAGTTGTAGAAATGACAAATAAAACTACTCTTGACTCTTGACCTACTCCTGAAACTGTTATTCATGCCTGTTACCTTCTGATTCTCACTATCTCTCGTTCTCCCTTCCTCCCACTCTCTATAACCCCGGTTACATCCATATCAATACTTTCTTGTCTGTCCTACTCCCTCTTAGGTTTTTTTTTAACATAATTGTTCATGGGATGTGGGCGTAGGTTAGGTGGCATTTATCGCTCATCCTGACGAGTTAACCACAATGTGGTTGGTGTGGAATCACATGTAGGTCAAAGCAGCTGAAGAACATCAGTGTTCTGTCCAGTCTGGCAGTTAGACACACCATTGTTCTGCCCTTCTCACATTTCAGTCACTTAATCTGAACTTTCAGTATTCTTTCTCCCCCAGCATTC
>NC_057738.1:35076308-35084698 GCF_004010195.1 Chiloscyllium plagiosum
CTTCACGTCAGCTCTGATGAAGAGTCATCTAGACTTAGGCTCCATGGATGGTACCTGTGGTTTCCAGCACTTTTTGTTTTCAGTTCAGATTCTCGCTTCTGCAGTAGTTTGCTCCTACATTAGTGAGCCAGGTGGATTTTATGGCAGTCAACAGTGGTTGCAGAAGGGGGTCACTTTTTTATTTGAGATTTATTTTTATTGCACCCAACATGTACCATCTACCATGTCCTGCTCCTACATTAGCTCCTGATCTCTTACTTAGCCTTGTGTTTGAATCATTCCTTGGCCTCACTCTGCCCATCTCATAATCTCTTCCAGCCCTGCAAATCCCGAACTCTATGTTCCGTGAACTGTGTGGTTTTGTGCATCTCTGCTCCTTCTATTCGGTTGTTACTCGTTGTCCAGGCTCTGAAATTTCCACTTTGAACCTCAAGCCTTTTAAGTATCCTTTTTAAAACCTTCCCAAACTTCAGAGGGTTGGTGTGGATTCAATGGGCTGAATATCCTGCTTCCACACTGTAAGGATTCTATGAATCTTCATGTCTCTTTATGCAAACTTTCTTTGAGTCATTCCCTCTAATATTTCATTCTTTGGCTCCATGTCAATTCCTTGTGCAGGACCTTTGGAATGTTTCCCTTTCTTCTACCAATTCCAAGTTGTTGTTGGAAGGGTTTACTGCAGAGGAACAAGATGGATTTGGAAGATTACAATCACCTTCTAGCATTTAGCAAATTGCAAATGAATGAAATCAAATGTATGCTTTTTACTTCTGGAATAGGTCAGTGGTTAGCACTGCTGCCTCACAGTGCCAGGGACCCGGGTTCAGTTCCACCCTCGGGCGACTGTGTGTGGAGTTTGCACATTCTCCCCGTGTCTGTGTGGGCTTCCTCCGGTGCTCCAGTTTCCTCCCACAGTCCAAAGATGTGCAGGTTAGGGTGGATTGGCCATGCTAAGTTGTCCCATCGTGTCCAGGGATGTGCAGGTTAGGTGGATTGGCCATGGGAAATGCAGGGTTACAGGGATATGGTAGGAGTGGGTCTGAGTGAGATGCTCTTCAGAGGGTCAGTGTGGACTTGATGGGCCGGATGGCCTGCTTCCACACTATAGGGGTTCTATGAATGTAGTGACAAGAAAGATATGTCAAGGAGTTTAGAATCATAGGATCCTTACAGTGCAAAAACAAGCTATACCCCTGCATGGAATCTACACGGACCCTCCGAAGAGCATCCCACCCAAACCCATCCCTCTACCCCTGCATTTCCCATGGCCAATGCACCTAGCCTACACATCCCTGGACACTGTGGAACAATTTCCTATGGCCAATCAACCCTAACCTGTACATCCTCAGACTGTGGGAGGAAACCCATGCAGACACAGGGAGAATGTGCAAACTCCACGCAGACAGTTGCCCGAGGCTGGAATCGAACCCGGGTCCCAGGTGCTGTGAGGCAGCAACGCTAACTACTGAGCAACTGGACCGTACACTTGTAACTTGAACGATGAGGGTTACTGTGCTTGTTTGCATGTAGAATGTAGAGGAATATCATACCATGATTCTGGTCTTTATGTTTAGAGGTTGCAATACTTTAAGGCTTTTCAAATATCCTGCATGTTTACTTAGCTTTAGATCTAAGTTATGAATTATAAAAAGCTAATATCAAATGGCAGCAGGTACAACGGAAGGAGAATGGAATGTTGGCCTTTGTTTCAAAAGGAATGGAATATAAAAATAAGGAGGTTTTGTGAAAACTATGCAAGGCACTGGTCAGGCCACACCTGGAATACTGTAAACAGTTTTGGTCTCCTTATCTGAGGAAAGATATACTGGCACTGGAGGCTGTCCAGGAATGATTCAGTCGATCAATCCTGGGTATGGAGGAGAGTTTGGGTTTTTTCTTATTGGAGTTTGGAAGAATGAGAGGAGACCTTGTTGATACATATATATTTTAGGGGTTTGACAGGGCTGTTTCCCTTAATGGGGGTATCTAGGACTCGAGAGCGTCATCTCCGAATAATTGGTTGCAAATTTAAAGCAGAGGTGAGGAATTTCTTCTCTCCAAAGTAGTGTATCTTTGGAATTTTTTACCATAGAGAGACAGAGACTAGGGTCATTAAGTGCACTCAAGGCTGAGATAGATATTTTAATCAGGAAGTGAATCAAGAGGTAAACAGACAAGACAGGAAGGTTAGCGACTATCAGACATGCCATAATCTCAATGGTTGGCAGAGTAGACTGGATGAGACTAATTCTGATCTCATGTCCTCATGGTCTTTTGGTTTTAGGCCCCAGTAGGTTTATTTGTAATGTTATGCAGCTGTAACGAACATGCCTAAGGCACTACGCTGGAAGGTGTTGCTTGAGTGATGTTTTCAGTTCATCATCTGAAGTTGTGTTTTAGTTCCTGGGCTGTGAGCATTGCTGACCTGCCCAGGATTTGTTGTCTGTCTGTAATTACCCTTGAACAGAGTGGCGGTAAACATTCCGCCATATTGTGGTGAGTTTGGAGTCACGTGTAGGTCAGATCGGGTAAGGAGTGTGGATTTTCTTTGCTAAAGGACGTCGGTGAGCGAGATGGTGTTTTATATTAATTGCTGGTTGCCATGGTTCATCAATGAGGTGAGCTTCGTATTCCTGATTTAATAAACGAATTTAAATTCTGCCAGCTGCTACGAAGGGATTTGAACCCAGAATCCTACAGTACACAGGAGGCTGTTAGGCCCATTGAGCCTACACTGCCAAAAGTATACTGCTCCCTGCACTGCCCCACATTCCGCACTCCAACCATAGCCTTGAATGTTGTGACATTTCTCAAGTCCAGGTCCTTTTTTAAGGATGGGAGGTTTCCTTCCTCAACTACCACCCTAGGCCCCCAGACCCACACCAGCCTCGAGGTGAAAATGTTTTTCCTCAAGTTCCCTCTAAACCTCCTGCCTTTCACCTTAAAATTGAGCGCCTTTGTTACGGACCCTTCAACCAAGGGGGTCAGCCTCTTTCTATCCACCCTGTCCATACCCTCTTGATCTTGGACACTTCTATCAGATTCCCCTCCTCTCCCCTTAACCTTCTCTGTTCCAAAGAAAATAACTCGAGCTTCTAATCATAGCTGTCACACTCCATCCCACCAACATCCTGGTGAATCTCCTCTGCACTCCCTCCAGTGCAATCTCACATCCCGAGAGCATTAACCAGATTACTAGTTCAGTGGTGTTACCACGATGCCACCAATACTCTTAATATACCGCTAAAAAGGTTGATACAGCCGCAAGGTTCTTTGAACAGTATACCTGACTTTGGGAGGGCTCAATCTGTAATTCTTTCACTGGACATGTGGCCAGAGCGTTTTCACCCACTCACCACTGTGTCAGTTTGAAATTCTAAAGTTAGTGTTTGTAAGTGAAATTAAGTGTGGGTTGTTGATGAACCCTCCCCTCAAACACACACACACACCTCTCTCTCTCTCTCTCTCTCTCTCATTCACTCACTCACTCTCTCTCACACACACACACCCCTGTCTCTCTCTTTGTCTCTCTCATGTTCACAATCATGCACTTGTGCACACTCTGATGCACACACATACTATCGTGCACACATGCTCTCTCTCTCTCTCACTCACTCTCTCACTCTCACTCACTCACTCACACTCTCTCTCTCTCTCTCTCTCACACACACACACACACACACACCAGCACTCTTGGATTTTACCACGTTGCTTCCTGTAGAACAGTAAGGGACTGGGGGTGGCAGGGAGAGCCTTTTGCGTTGCGAGGATGTGGTGATGATGGCCGTTTCTGAACTTGTCGACAGATTGCAGTCTAAATGTCTGAACGGCCTGGTTGATGAATGGCAGGAAGGAATTGGATCCTGAGAGTGACGGGGGAAACCTTTTTCTTTTCTTCGATCTCCTGGACTTGCTGCCTCAGTGATTAGATTGTTCCATTGTGTTCAGTGCTAGTTTTTGACATATTCTATGTGCGCGTGTGTAAGGCCAATATGAATTCTTATTCCGGTTAAGAGTAACGCTCTGAAAGGTTTATCAAAACCTCCTTTCTCACTCTGACAGTGGATTTTTCCATTTTCGTCAACTCGATACAAACTTTGGCACTTATTGCAGTTGCAGGAATCCCACAGCACACTGGTGTTTCCAAAATCATTCATGTTGCCAATATAACTCTCACCGTTCGATAGATAATTTTCCATAAAACACCGTTCCGTTGTACACAAACATTTTCTTTTTTTTGTAGTTAACACATTAGCAATCAAGTCTTATTGTATTTTTGTTTTGCAAACCTGAGGTCATTGGGGACGTACATAATCTGATGTAAATTGGTGTATACCTGCTTTCTTTGTTAAAAATCACGCAGCACCAGGTTATAGTCCAACAGATTTATTTGGAGGCACGAGCTTTTGGAGCACTGCTCTGAAAGCTGGTGCTTCTAAACAAACCTTTTGGACTATAACCTGGTGTTGTGTGATTTTTAACTTTGTCCACCCCAGTCCAACACTGGCTGCTCCACAACATACTTTCTTTATATGTTTTGTAACTTCTTAGTAAGGTGATATCTATGTGTGTGCAAATGGCTTTCTTTAGGTGCTCAAAGTCTTTTGTAATTTCCTGACAGCCCAATAAATATTTTTAGGATTAAATTAGGTACGCAGCATAGGTACAGTGAGGAAACAGGCCCTTCAGCCCAGTAAGTCCACACCAACCCACCCAGACCCACTCCACTACTATCCTATATTTACCCCTGGCGAATGCACCTAACCAAGCATCCCTGAACACTCTGGGCAATTTAGCCAATTCACCTAACCTGCACTTTGTGCTAGCAAACTGGGGCACGCAGAGGAAACCCATACAGACACGGTGAGCAAGTACAAACTCGACACAGACAGTTGCCCAAGGCTGGAATCAAACCTGGGTCCCTGGTGCTGTGAGGCAGCAGTGCTAACCACTGAGCCACCGTACCACCCTGAAACAGGGTATTCAGCCCAACCAGACTATATTGGCAATCATACTCCTCTTAAACTATCTCCCATCGTGACCATCAATACCCTTCTTCCTTATTTGTTTGTCTGGTTTCCCCCAAAATGTATCTCTTTATTTGCTTCAGGCACTGTGTGGGAGCGGTTTCCATATTCTCCCATGTGTCATAGTCTGAAATTACACTTACACGGAAACGTCGAAACTAGGAGCAGGAGGAGGCCATTCGGCCCTTTTGAGCCTGTTCCACCATTCAACATGATCATGGCTGACCATCCAACTCAGTCCCCTGTTCCCACTTTCTCCCCACACTCTTTAATCCCTTTAGCCCCAAGAATGATATCTAACTCCTTCTTGAAAAAACTCAATGTTTTTGACCTCAGCTGCTTTCTGTGGCAGAGAATTCCACAGGCTCATTGCTCTCTTGGCAAAGACATGTCTCCTCAGCCCTGTCCTGAAGGGCCTATCCCGTATCCCTAGACTGTATGACCACTAGCCCTGGACTCCTTATTAATAGGGAACATTCTCCCTGCTTTCAACTCACTTTTGAGGTGGAAGACTAGGATTTAGGCATTTTAGTTGGGAATTCCAATGACCATGTTTAAGGCTGAGATTTTTCATAAGTAAGACTCGATGGGCTGAATGGCTTACTTCTGTTTCCGTGACTCATGGGCTATTATGACCTCGGTTTCCCTCACTATCCCCACATCCCTTCATTCCCCAAGTACCTGAGAATTTGAGTTGAGTTGCCTTGACGACTGACCTAACCTTTAGCCCAAAACTTGAGTCTGCTCTGTGACTACTTGAGTTTTGTATGAAAATAGCAAACTGAAGCGATGGCTGGTGTACCAGAAGGTTATCAGCTGGTCCTAGCTCTGTTTTCTCTTTCACCTTTTTGTGTTTCGTCCCTCACCACCCCTCCCCACGCCACCCTGCTATCAGTTGCGGTGCTGCAGTCTCTCCCTCTTAGTAACCCCAAGGCTTACCACACTGAGTAACTCCCAGAATTTATTTATCACTCCACAAGGGTCAATGCACTCCCAAAATGATAATGTTAAAGGAATTTCTGGTTAATACAAAATCCTTTGTGTTGTCAAGGTAACTTGCTGCTGCAGGAACCACTGAACAACTAAGTTCCATCACCGACCTTCCCAGTGTTTCCCTGCTCTGTAATTCAAGTCCCCACACACGGTAGTGAGCAGGTGGGTCTGTTTTACTGGATGCTGGAGGTGGATGGACCATTTGCCCCCTTCCTTTCTTCGAAATAGAAATATTTTGCATCTGCTTGAGAGTGCTAACAAGGTTTCATCTTTAATCTCTGATTGGAGGGGCGTAGAAAATAGGGGTAGCAGTGCTCGCCATTTAATATCATCGTGACTGATCATCTGACTCAGTGCCATATTCCCACTTTGATCCCTTTAAGAACTGTATCTAACCCCTTCTTGAAAGCATTAACTTTTATTGGTTAGTGCATTGAATATAGGAGTTAGGAGGTCATGTTGCAGCTGTACAGGATATTGGTTAGGCCGCTTTTGGAATCTTGTGTGCACTTCTGGTCTCCTTCCTTTTGGAAGGATATTGTAAAACTTGACAGGGTTCATAGAAGATTTACAAGGATGTTGCCAGGATTGGAGGATTTGAGCTATAGGGAGAGGCTGAATAGCCAGGGGCTGTTTTCCCTGGAGTGTTGGAGGCTGAGGGGTGACCTTATAGAGGTTTACAAAATCATGAGGGGGATGGATAGGGTAAATAGAAAAAGTCTTTTCCCTGGGGTGGGAAAGTCCAGAACTAGAGGGCACAGGTTTAGAGTGAGAGGTTAAAGATACAAAAGGAACCCAAGGGGAAACGTTTTCATGCAGAGGGTGGTGTGTGTATGGAATGAGCTGCCAGTGGAAATGTTGGAGGCTGGTACAATTACAGTATTTAAAAGGAATCTGGATGGGTATATGAATAGGAAGAGTTTAGAGGGATAGGGCCAAGAGCTAGCAAATGGGGCTAGATTACGTTAGGATATCTGGTCAGCATGGACGAGTTGGACCGAAGGGTTTGTTTCTGTGTTGTACATCTCTATGACTGTAATTGCTTTGGTCTCAGCCGCTGACTGTGGCAGAGAATACCAGACATTTGAAACAGCACCTTTGACAGTGCAGCACCGTCTTCAGTACTGCGTGCGGATCTCTCAGCCTGAGTTGGTGTGTGCGAGTTGCTGGGCATTTGGTGGCACTGTTTTCTGGTTGATGGGTGAGGATGGACCCTGCCAGTGTGATGATGATAGGTCATTGAAACCAGGTGGTGTGACCTGATTCTGTGGCAGTGCTGGGAGATCAGGACATGCTCACACATTAACCACAAAGAATCCTTTATTAAAAATGTCACCTTACTACAGTTGGGGGTATTTTCCTAATGCCAGGAATATGTCCTTTTTTAAAACTTTTTGAAACGTAATGCAGGTTGCAGTATATTTGGGGGAATAAAATCATATTGCACGAGCCATTCTGAAGTTCACGCTATCTCAGGGGCAGCCTGTACCCCCTCTCTGTGAGAGTGTGCACTTTAACGAGCTTGTTGTAATCCAGAGAGGCTTCCACTTTCTTTCCATCTCCTTGCAGACCAGAAATCTCTTCTGCTCTTACTCCCGGCCATTGGTGTGTGTTTTGGGAGGATTTACAGGTTGATGTGTGACCATCATGTCAACACTCCTTCCTTGGCCATCAGGTCCTGGACTGGGACTCGAACCTGGGATCTCTGGCTCAGAGACAGGGACACTACTGTTGTGTCACAATGCCTACATGTCTATTAACGACAACTGGGATTTGTATAGTGCATATTTGCAAGGCAGTTCATGGGAATCATTTTACACAGAGCCACATGAGTAAACATAGAAGCCAGTGATCGAGGGAGGTTGGTTAGCTGAGCTGGCTGGGCAGCGATACCGACAGCGTGGGTTTGATTCACCAAACCAGCTGAGGTCATCATATACACCTCTCGTCTGAAATGTGTTGACTCTCTGGTGAAACAACCACCTGTCATCTCCCTCCAAAGAGCGAGCAGCTCTCTGGGACTATGGTATTTGGTGTAGGGTGTTTTTCAGGCACATAGCTACCAAATGTGGAGCAATGAAATTTGGGGGTGCAGAAGAGCCTAGAATTGGGTTGATTTGTCTCAGTTAATGGGTACCTTACTCTGAACAACTTTTCTTTCCAATCCTCCCACTTCCTCCAAACCAAAGAAGTAGCCATGGGCACCCGCATGGGCCCCAGCTATGCCTGCCTCTTCGTAGGATATGTGGAACAGTCCACCTTCCGCAGCTACACTGGCACCACCACCCACCTTTTCCTCCACTACATCGATGACTGTATTGGCGCTGCCTCGTGCTCCCACGAGGAGGTTGAACAGTTCATCCACTTTAC
>NC_057738.1:35085557-35087650 GCF_004010195.1 Chiloscyllium plagiosum
AACCTGCAATCCTCTCCCTGACCTCCCCGCCCCCACCCCCACTCCGGCCTATCACCCTCACCTTGACCTCCTTCCACCTATCACATTTTCAACGCCCCTCCCCCAAGTCCCTCCTCCCTACCTTTTATCTTAGCCTGCTGGGCACACTTTCCTCATTCCTGAAGAAGGGCTCATTCCTGAAACGTTGATTCTCCTGCTCCTGGGTTGCTGCCTGACCTGCTGCGCTTTTCCAGCAACACATTTTCAGCTACCTTACAACAGTTACAACAATGGCCAATCACAAAGCTGGGATGGAATTTGCCAAGTCCTTTCCACTGGTTAGACCTTCTGACTATGTATGTGACTCACTTGCTGGCGGGGGCGGGGGCAAGACAAAGTTGGAAAAGTTAGTATTGTTCTTGTGAAATTGGACATGCTGTTATAACTAATTCCCAAAATAGGATTCTTCTCCACGTGTGACGTTTCTGAAGGAGAATGAGCTCTTTTCTGATGAACAACATGCATTGCTCGAGGAGGTGTCATTATCAGTAGAGTCATAGAGATGTACAGCACGGAAACAGACCCTTCGGTCCAACTTGTCCATGCCAACCAGATATCCCAACCTAATCTAGTCCCATTTGTCAGCACTTGGCCCATATCCCTCCAAACCCTTCCTATTTATATACCCATTCAGATGCCTTTTAAATGCTATCATTGTACCGGCCACCGCCACTTCCTCTGGCAACTCATTCCATACACACACCACCCTCTGCGTGATAAAGTTGCCTCTTAGATACCTTTTAAAATTTTCCCCTCTCACGCTGAATGTATTATCCAAGCAGGGCTTTGCTACTGGAAGGAAGGCCGTAGTGACATTAGTTGTCGTTGCCATTGAATTAAACCGTTGAGTCTGCAAGCAGAGTGGTGGTGACGTTGTGTATTCACCCGAGAACTGAGACAGTCTTCGCAAGTGAGCACTATCCAGTGGCTCGGTACCTTGTCAGTTCAGTTGTAGACCCTCTGAATTAATACAGTTGTTCACAGAGGGGCATGAGGAGGGGCTGGTGAGGCAGGGTTGCTGAAACCCTGGGAAACCCTGCACAAAGCAGAGGGAGAGGGCAAAGAGAGGGAGGAGGGTCGGGGGGTGGAGTGCGGAAACAACAAGGGTCAAGTGAGAGGGAGGGCAGAGGGAGGGGGTATGCAACATAGAACATTACAGCACAGTACAGGCCCTTCGGCCTTCGATGTTGCACCACCCTGTGAAACCAATCTGAAGCCCATCTAATCTACACTATTCCATTATCATCCATATGCCTATCCAATGACCATTTAAATGCCTGTAAAGTTGGCAAATCTATTACTGTTGCAGAAAGGGCATTCCACACCCTTACTACTCTCTGAGTAAAGAATGTACCTCTGACATCTGTCCTATATCTATCACCCCTCAATTTAAAGCTATGCCCCTTCTTTGCTAGCCATCACCATCCGAGCAAAAAGGCTCTCATAGTCCAACCTATCTAACCCTCTGATTATCTTCTATGTCTCAATTAAGTCACCTCTCAAACTTCTTCTCTCTAATGAAAACAGCCTCAAGTCCCTCAGCCTTTCCTCATAAGACCTTCGAGGAGAAAGTGAGGTCTGCAGATGCTGGAGATCAAAGTTAAAACTTTATTGCTGGAACAGCACAGCAGGTCAGGCAGCATCCAGGGAACAGGAGATTCGACGTTTCGGGCACAGGCCCTTCTTCAGGATTCCTGAAGAAGGGCCTGTGCCCGAAACGTCGATTCTCCTGTTCCCTGGATGCTGCCTGACCTGCTGTGCTGTTCCAGCAATAAAGTTTCAACTCCTAAGACCTTCCCTCCATTCCAGGCAACATCCTGGTAAATCTCCTCTGCACCCTTTCCAAAGCTTCCAATAATGCGGCGACCTGCACTGTACGCAATACTCCAAGTGCAGCCTTACTGGGAGGGCAATGGGTGGGGGCATTAAGAGGAGGGGGTATTGAGGGTGTGGGGGCATTGAGATGGAGGGGCTGAGATAGAGAGCCAGCGAGGGTGAAGAAACCGTGGTGATGTAGAAATGGGAGGAGGGGTAAGGCAGGGGGAGTGGCTAAG
>NC_057738.1:35088376-35217209 GCF_004010195.1 Chiloscyllium plagiosum
ACTTGCCCCCCTGAGAACATTCTGAACCCTCCGGCCCGGGGGTAGATGCGTACATCCCTTGACGTTGGCTTTGTTCAGTCTGGGTGGTTATAGAGCCTCTTTGCTGTGCCTCCTCGTTGCTGTGAGATGTGAAGTGAGTGGCGTCTCTGAAAGTCACAACAAACACAAAAATAGCTCGCACAGGCCGGAGTCAGATGTTCGAGCGATCGGCTGCACAGGTGGTTTTGTCATAACTTCACCCCACTGCGACCCCATCCCCCCCGCCCCCCCAACCTGAAGCCTACAAACGGAGGAGAACAATTGTGTTACATACGGGATGTGGATGAGATGGGACTGCTGCAGATCAGCGCTTTGTGAAATGCAGATAAGACCAAACAAACAAGTTAGGCCAGGTTGGGAGGGCCTGTGCTGTTCCTGAGGGTATTTTGTCTTACTGCAGCCTCACTGCTTTCTTCCCGGGCGCCTACGCGGGTCTGTCCTTCCTCAGAGGATGTTCAGTTTCTCCCCACAAACAACAAGCCCAATCCATAGCCTTTCTCTTTTTGGCAAAGAGAGCCCCACTGCACCCCCGCACCCCCCCATCTCAGAAATCAGAGACAGTGAGGATGAGGGTTTTGACCCATTTTTGAACACGTGTCTCACTGTCTGTGTTAAACAACACCCAAAGCAGCTCAGCAACATTCCTCTCTCAACATGCCTCTCCTCTGAGCAGCTTTGAACTGCAAGGAATAGGGTTTTTTTTAAAAAAAAATTGCCCAACAAAAATAGTTCCCAGAGCTGACTGATGCTCATTACAGCTGTTCTCTTTGATTTCTCACTAGCTCGGAGGAGTTTTTTTTCCCTGACTTCTCTCTCTTGTGGTACATAAACTGAGAGTTGACCGTCTTGTTCTTAGCAAAGACCCAAGAGAAGCCTGGCTTAATTTCTTCTTTTATTGCTTCTGGTTCCCATTGCAGTAGGTCACCTCAACAGCACAGGGTTGGCATATTGCTAAAAGGAGGCAAGAATTTGAGGTCTCACATCTTGCACTTTCCACAACAAGGAGGCAAGATACAGAGCTCTTTACTTTTTATGTGTTAAAAAAAGAGTGACTCCATTTTGTTTTTGAACACGAGAGGAGGCAGCTGATTGGCTAGGCCTCCATTGACCTGGATGCACAGCTAGAACAGTTAACTGTCAGTCTTCATTGTCAGGCCAGGCAGTTCAAAGCCACATCTGTCAATGAACACAGAGCTGCTCTGTGTTGGGAGGCAGAAAGGAAGTTTGTCTGTGCCTACTGCACTTCCTTTCAAAAGCAAAAGTGGTCCTGGAGGCAGCACAGCTCTGCTGCTTCCCCATGGCAACACCCCTCCAGACCAATCAGAATCTATGTGGCTGGCTTGGTCTGAGGGCTTTAAGGTGCTGTGGGATCATTCCATTTCAGATCGAAGGCCGGGGAGTCAGGAAAAAGAGGGGAGTTTAAAAGTAGTAAGCGTTTGACTTGTGAAAGGTATCAAAGCGAGGCCAGGGCGCAAGTTTTCACTGAGGCCTTTTACAAGTACCTTCAAATATTCAGTGAAGGGGAGCGGGGGAACATTGGCGCGTGGCCGTGACAGTACGATTGTGAATGTGCGACGTTTTCTCTTAAAATAAATAAAGTAGCCAAGGGCCTAACCCCCACGGGGATGTTACAAGGATTGGTACTGCCACCTCTGTACTAGGTTGGCAGTGACCTGCAGTTCAGACCCTCCCTCAACAACAATTGCATTTGTGTAGCGCCTACGACATAGCACAGAGCACTTCAAGCTGAGTTCTTCACTGGCACGTCATGGAGCAACATTTGATACCAAACCTCAGGAGGAGATAGGCGAGCGACAGGAAGTGGCTTTTGAGGAGCATCTTGAAGGAGGAAATTGAGGTGTAAGGAGGAATTTCCAGATCTTTGGGCCTGGGTTGCTGAAGGCACGGCTCCCCTGAGATGGAGCAGTTGAGATTGGGTTCCACACACAGGTTCTCAAATGGCTAGTGGATTGTTTAAGGTGATGGACAGAGATCTTCTCCCGCAGGAGGTGGGATCGTATTAAACTGACAGAGTCAGTTGGGCTCATTCCAAATGCTGGTGAGAATCGCGCATAAAATTCCCAATCCGTATCCAGTGGTGTAAAGACACCACCCTCAGGAAAGCAAGAAAAGGTCCTTTGAAATCCAACAAACCAGGAAAAGTTGAAAATTGAGGTTGATATATGTAATACTCAAAACACTATCCAGTAAAATGTTTTGGATACCAGAAGGAAGACTGGCATTTATATAGTACCTCTGAGAGCTTGAGGGTATCCCAAGATGCTTGCAGCCACTGAAGTATTTTTACAGAGTGGTCACTCTCTGTAATGGGGAAGGCAACAGCCAGTACGTACAGGGCAATGGCCTTCCAAACCAGATATTTTTTGTGTGATGATGTTTGTTTGAGTGACAAACATTGGCCAGAACTGAAGGACAGGCTTCCTTGTATTTCTGGAGACACACATGGGTGAGTCCGATAAGATTTCTTTCTCTGAAGGGCTTCAGTGAACCAGATGGGTTGCTGCAATAATCACTGGCAGCTGTCCTAGACACCATTTATTGAGATAAGCTTTATATCTCTTATTGATTAATTCGATTCAAAGTTCACTGTTTGCCATGGTCAGATTTGAACTCCCTTCACAAGAGCTGTGGCATGGGATTCTGGGTTACACTGTTACCTGGTGCCAGTCTCCTGCCTTTCTCCCATATCTCTGCGCACACCCATGGTCTCAGAGGAATCAGCCCATCACCTCGTGAATGTTCCAATTGAACCTGCCTCACCATGCACTGCTACCTCACAGCACCAGGAACCCGGGTTCGATTCCAGCCTTGAGCGACTGTCTGTGTGGAGTTTGCACGTTCTCCCTGTGTCTGCATTGGTTGCCTCCGGGTGCTCTGGTTTCCTTCCACAGTCCAAAGATGCGCAGGTTATGTGAATTGGCCATGCTAAATTGCCCGTAGTGTTCAGGGATGTGTAGGTTTGTGTGCATTAATTGGGGTAAATATAGAGTAATGGGGATTGGGTTTGGGTGGGATAATCTTCAGGGGCTAGGTGTTGACTTGTTTGGCCAAAGGGCCTGTTTCCACACTGATACTATTCTGTATTTCCAGGCAGTGCATTCCAAACACTGACTACTCGTGTGTGAAAAAGATTTGTTCTCGAATCACTTCTGCTTTATTTCCACGTCACTTTTTCAACCTGTGCCCTCTCACTCTTATCTCATTTACGAGCGGGTAAAGCCTCTCCCTGTCCACTCTTTTCAGCCCGTTCATGGTTTTGAAACCCTCAATCAAATCGCCTGTCAGCCTCCTCCTCCTCCAATGAGAGCAGCCCCAACCTTTTCAATCTGCCCTCATCGCTGAAGTTTCTCATTCCTGGAAAAAGGCACATTACTGCGGATGCTGGAAATCTGAGCCAAAGCAGATCCGGAAGTACCCGTGAACAGAAAACAGAGTTAATGTTTTGAGTTCGGTGACCCTTCTTCCTGACTTCTTTGTTTCTCGTTCCTGGGTTGTGGTGTTTTTCTATAATTTGTACTTTACCGAATGTAGAAATGTTTACAAAGGCCAGGCAACGCAAGGCTGTTTGGCTGAGCCCATCCAGTTGGTCAGTGAGTCTGTTTGCTTTCCAATTGGTGCATCAGGTGGCAATGCATCAAGAATGTGGCGCTGATGGACTAATAGTGGCTGAAGTGTGGGGACAGTGCTTGTAGCCTCCAGGAATACGTTTGATCACACTTGGCAATCCTTCAGGAATAGGGAAGACCGGGGACACAGTTTAAGGATACGGGCTGGCCCATTTAGGACAGTGATAAGGAGAAAAGTTGGGATAGGGAAATATTTCTTCACCGAGACAGTGGGGACCCTGTGGAATACACTGTCAAAGAAAGCACTTGAGGCCAAAACATTGAATGTTTTCAAGGTGGTCATGGATATAGTTCTTGGGGATAAAGGCATCAAGGATTACAGGAGGAGAAAGTGAGTTGGATGATCAGCCATCATTGAATGGTGGAGCAGGCTCGAAGGGCTGAAGGGCCTCCCCCCTGCTCCTATATTTCTATGAAACACATTTTGAAGAGAACGAAAATGTTCAAGAGAAAAGGGGGAAAGAAAGCAGTGCAAATGATTATAAGAAAACAAATAAAGTTTACTCTTGTGATCACCCAGTAGTGAGTGCAGAGCCAGTGTTTCCTTCGACAAATTGACCTGAGGACCAAATCGCCCCAGCCCCTCCTCTCACCCCTCAAAAGAAGTTGATGGCTTTGCTCCAGCAATCTTTTAAGTGCTCTGTAGTTGATTTTCTTTCCCACTTTAATTGTATTTAAAGTGCTCTTAAAACGCCAGCCCTT
The DNA here is from genome assembly GCF_004010195.1 of Chiloscyllium plagiosum. Lineage (NCBI taxonomy): Eukaryota > Metazoa > Chordata > Chondrichthyes > Orectolobiformes > Hemiscylliidae > Chiloscyllium > Chiloscyllium plagiosum. The sequence continues at coordinate 35,092,765 of NC_057738.1, forward strand.
CATTCTTTTTTGTCATCACGCTGGCTGCTTTAGGACATTGAGGTTTGCAAATGGGGGAAGTGCATCAGAGCCTTCCTTTCGCCTTCTCCTTTTTGGTTAAAGCTGCTCTCTGTGTGTTACGTGAGCTTCAGGCTAGTGACAGCGAATAATTGCTGAGGCACTCAGTTTGGGAGAAAATATTTCTTTCCTCACGTTCTCATTGAAGTCAATTCCACACTCCTGGTGCAACTTTATTTTAAATGGTAAATATTAATACCTGACCCCTTTTGTCACGGACGGTTATTTTAATGGATGGATGGCAGGTGGAATGGTTGAAGAATTATACATAGTCATTGATATAAATACTTCAGTGTTTTACTGTCCACTGAGTAAGATTTGAAAACTGTATTGGAGAGTTTATTGTTAACTCTTTGCACTAAATCTGAAATTCTTTGATTCAGGGAATACTTTTTAACACTCCCGTCCCCTGTACGTTTTTAACCCGCCCGTCCCCTGTATGTTTTTGTATGCGAGGGACTCCTGTTGTGCTACTAAAGGAGGAAGCGTGCCCACAGGGAGAAGCAATGGTGGTTGGATAGGTTCAGCCTTAGCACAAAGAGGAAGAACATTGCATTATAAAAATGGAGGGGAATTCTCAGTGATGTTTGACTGTGTTCCTCAAATCTGCAGTGGCTTCAGCCACCGTTTCACAGACCCAGCTTTAAAAGAGTGAGGTATCGAATCAGGAGGAGATGTCATTAGGAGAAAAGAGGCCAATCAGCCCCTTCTTTTCTATGGTGTTTCTCATTTCAAAGGCTTGTATTGACACATTCACGCAGTTCTCTTTGAAGCCTGTTTAAGATGGTGTCAATCTTATTAGTAACATCCAGTGGCTTGTAGCCGGAGCCCAGTTAGATATTTGCTTTCTTTGCCACATTGAACCTGGCAAGAGACAAAGCCAGAAATTGCTGGAAAAGCTCAGCAGGTCTGGCAGCATCTGTGGGGAGAAATCAAGAGTTAACATTTTGGGTCGAGTGACCCTTCCTCAGAAACCTGATAAGAGTGTTGACTTTAGCTACATATAATTTCTTGAGAGCCTGCTGTTTGTTGGCCTTGATGTCAACAATGAAAACCAAAGTATTCTTGTCCTGAGTTTTCTTCACAGCGGACACAGTACTCAGAGGGAAATTAATGATAGCACAACAGTCCAATTGTTCCTACTGGGAGCTCTGTCTCTGGGATACTCGGGTTTCCGGCTTGGCCTGAGTGTCCTGAGGTAGGTGTCATCCTAATTTTCTTCTGCCTGTGAACTCCCTTCAAAATGGCCACCTTGGCTTTCGAGGCCTTATCTCCTGCGTTGGGTTTTATTGGTGCGCAGCTGTCCAATTCATTCCGCTGCCCTGCCCATTTCTTTTAACCCTGTCATCTGTTTTTACTTAATCACTGTGCTTCTTCGCAAACTGACTGAAGTGGTATGTTGATCTAACCAATTCAGAGAGATAGCTTTGAATTAACGCGTTGTACGTGATCCGGTGGCCTGCTTTGTTTAAAACAAAACCTTACTGATAGATCTGGCCAGAAGGCTTCACAAATCATGGGTAACTTTGAATACCATGGTTAAGTGGCAGTGATGTGTTATATTTGACTCGAGTTGCTGTGGCAATATCTACTTTTTACAGATATGTTGTAGCTTGGATAGTGATGGTGGAGGTTCAAGGTTCCTTCCTGTGTGGATGGCTGAGGAATCTCTTCCACCCTCACCACTTGCTGTAGGTGTAGGTGGAAAGATCTGAGGGTGGTACACAACTTGTTTTGCCACGATCTGACCCTGGTCACTAAGCCATGGAGTAGGGTTTTGAATGCAGTACTTCTGGCTCAGAGCCGGGGACATTACCCTCTGTATCACAAGAACTTGCCCTATGTTTGATTAAGGGAAGCCTAGGTGCACACAACCATTCCTACAATGGTTCACTTGTCATGTTGGAACAGGGTCAGTCAGAATAGGAGTTCCCTGACTGGGGCTGTTAACTGATTCAATCAGGGAGCTACGGGCATGATGGGGCTCACCTCCTGGCATGAGGTGTGAACCCACAGCAGTTTACGAAGTGAATCGGCCACCATGTGAGCCAGGGCTCCCTAAAGGTCAGGGGTCGGGACCCCAGGTAAGGTGTGTGTGTGTGTGTGTGTGTGTGGGGCGGGGGAGCGGTGTTTGGTGGGAGTGGGGATGGCACGTGCTGCAAATTTTGACTCCCGAGTTCTGCTGCCAAGTTCTGACTGAGGCACAACAATAACTATGCCCCCCTCACCGTGGGAGCTGCAGCAGTGATCAGGAATAATGGACAAGTTGGACCAAAGGGTCTGTTTTCGTGCTGTACATCTCTGTGACTCTCTGTAACGTGTGGATGCTCAACAAACTGTGTGAATACAGGTCCCTTCAAACCCAGACAATGGGGTAATTGAAAGTTGACTGTTGGTTTTGGCCTAGTCCCTTTAGACAGAGACAGAAACACACACACACACCACACACACACACACACACACACACACACACCACACACACACACTCAAACCCACACAGACACAGACACACACAACACACCCCACACACGACACACACAACACACGACACACAGCCCATTGTTGTACTCCTGTTCCTGTCACTGGTTCTAGAGTAATCTGCAGGGCACATGTGACTGCTGTTCTAGAACTGTGAGTTAGACTGTAAGACCAGGGAAACCTGAGGTGTGGGAGTAGAATGTGTAATGGATAATAAAATTGTCAAAATGGAGGAGCAAACATGCAGACTGTTATCCTTCAAAGCTCCACCTCCCACCGAGTGAACCATCACAGTTTCTTCAGAGCTGGCTTGATCAGTGCTAATTATCAGAGTCTGTCTGACAGTTAACTGGTACATCTTTGTCACATCCCTAAGCTGATAAGCCCCGTGTCAATCTGCCTTTTCAAGCCTCTTTACCATGAAGCACCTTAATAAGACCGCCCTCTGACGCACTGGCTGTTTCCTTCTGAACTTAAGACCATCTCCTAACGAGATGTTCCAAAACTCTCCGATGCAATTGAATCACAATGGTAGGAGTTCTTATGTTCTTTTTTTGAAAAGGGGTGACTCCCTCGAAGAACACAAGCTGTTAACTCGTCTGTAATGGACAGGTTCCATGGCTCAGCCTATACTGTAAATCCCTCTGCCCCCAGCAAAACATTCACAAGCAGCACTTGCTGAATATGTTTGCAGCTGACGTTAGGAATCAATTTACAAACTAGATGAGAAATCTTCCTTCACCGAGTGACCCTGACCATAATCGTAGTGCAGGCAGTCCATAGGCTGTTGAATTGGTTCCATTCTGGAGCCCATTGGCAAGCTGGAACAGATGCAGGACAATGGAACGCTTGTAAGTACCGGAAATCTTAATTTGTCAGGTCTTTAAACTCAGCCCTCCCCCCACCCCCCAAATGGGACCGTGTTTGTAAATTAGTCCTGGAGAAGGCAAGTTGGTGGTGTAGTGGTGATGAACTGGCAATGCAAAGCGGTCCAATGGAATCCTCTGCAGACACTATTTCAGACTCAGCTGCAGTAGCAGGTAGAATTAATAAAGAGATCTTTGTTCTCAGGATGCAGGTATCGCTGACCAGGCCAGAGAGCATTTGGGAGACATTGCTTTAGATCTGGAGTCACATGTAGGCCAGACTGGATAAAGTGTGGAAGTCTCCTCACTGCAGAATCTAGTTCAGCCAAAGGATCATTGCAAAGATGTACAGGTCTGCATTGAAGGAGTTAGATGGCGAGGGATAGGAGGAGGTTAGATTGGACTGTAAGGACCAACTTGTATGTCTGCTGCAGATATGTTGCAATTGCAGCATGTTCTTCCCTCTCTGATTTAAGGGTGCAGATTTGCCATCTCATTCTTGCTGCTTTGTGATGTCTCGAGAACGTGGGTGTTTTAACTGTCCGCATGGATTTGCATCAGTCAAGAGTGTGGTGCTGGAAATGCATAGCATCCGAGGAGCAGGAAAATCAACGTTTCGGGCAAAAGCCCTTCGTCAGGAATGATGAAGCCCTTCCTGATGAAGGGCTTTTGCCCGAAACGTTGATTCTCCTGCTCCTTGGTTGCTGCCTGACCTGTTGTGCTTTTCCAGCACCACACTCTCAACTCTGATCTCTCGCATCGGCAGTCCTCATTTTCACCCTATGTATTTGCATAGTCTTTGATCGAACTATATACATTGTGTGCCACCCCTCCTTCCTATCCATCAGATCCCTTGACGATAGAGTGAATTTAGCTCTCCTCATCATTAACAGTGCTTAATGGGTGGGCATGTGCCTACCCATCCAATCATCCCTGGCACAGAGTGCCTCCAGAAGGCAATCCCAGTCAGCGGAAGGTGGAGACCTTGGACTTTCTGTCTGGGCCATGGATGCCCTCTTTACACCTCTTGTGCCACATCATAAATTTAGAAGGGAAGTTACCTGGCCTGGTCTCTGTCCGGCATCTGGTTCTTGAGTGTCTGGTGGGTCGAGATTTCACTTTTCCCCCTCCTCAGGCCAAGGTAGTAGGTGCCACTGGAGCCCCATCTAGATGTCTGGTTCATATCACAGAATGAATAGAATCATAGAATTCCCTGAAGTGTAGAAGCAGGCCATTCAGCCCATCGAACCCACACTGACCTTCCGAAGAGCATCCCATCCAGGCCCAACCCCTGTACAGTCCCAATAACCCTGTAGCTAATCCACGCTTTCCTGGACTCTATGGGTAACTTCCCATAGACAATCCACCTGACCTGCACATCTTTTGGATTGTGGGAGGAAACCGGAACACCCGGAGGAAACCCATGTAGACACGGGAAGAACGTGCAAACTGCACACAGACAGTCACCCAAGGGTGAAATTGAACCCAGGTCCCTGGTGCTGTGAGGCATCAGTGCTAACCACTGAGCCACTGTGGTTAGAGATTGGACAAGTATTGCCCAGGTTAGAAAATGGATTTGCCCCCTGCTCCATATCATCGACATTCTCCCCTCCTGCCTTGCTCTGTCCATGGAGGGAAAACCACAGTGTTATCTTCCAGTGCTCCTCCACTGAAGGAAGGGGCAGAAATGGTGGACAGTCTTGATCTTGCTTTAATTAAGGCCCAAGTCAGTGCTCATTTTACAGAAGGTGATTGTAACCCCAATATTGGTTTGATTTGCACTCTTTGGGTTTGCACTTATTGTGAGTGTGTGCATAGGATTGACCAGGCACGGACTGGGGAGCAAGCAAGTCGAGGAAATCAAAGGATGTTGAGGAGTAGGCAAGAAATTGGGAGTTCAGGCTATGGTGCAGGTCAGCGGATGAGAAGGACAGGCAGAGCGGCCTACTGCTCCTCATGTTGAGAGAGTCGGGGTTCTGTTAACGATCCTGTTCAATCAAAGAGGGACGTATGGAGAGAAGGTCACACACCAGGGGTTGGGTACCTTGGCAGCTGAAGGCGTGTAGTAGCGTGGAGCAGTAGAAAACTGGCAAGCCAAGGTGAGAATTGGCGGAACGCAGAGATCCCAACAACAGCAGGAGGAGCTTACAGAGATGCAGAGGGGTTTAAAAACATCAGTGAGGGGGATAAAACCTGAGGAAGGAAATCATCTTGGTACACACCAACATCAAAGAAATGTTCTAAGTTTGATAACCCTCCTATGAATCAGTTCACACTGTTTCACTATGTTAATACACCTACATAAATACACTTTATTGCATTATAGGTGGCTTCTGAGGTGTTTAACTGGTTAGACTATTTGTATCATTAATCTCTTGTGCAGCTACAGATCTCTGACTGACAAACTGAACTGTTTGGGCTGTTTGCCTGAGAAAGTATGTTGGCACCCAAACTAAAAAAGTTCTTGCCTTTAAAATTTTTCTTCTGCCCCCCACCCCCAGCTCCTGATTGCCTTTTGCCAAATGGAGTGAGTTAGAGTAACAAGACACACCCTCCACTGTTGGATCTGCCCTTCCCTCAATCGCCAAGATGTTCTCCATTTGGGATGGGGTCCAGAAAATCCTTATGGAGCTTTATTACATAACAGCCATGAGTGAAACCTCAGCAGCACCGATTTGTATTACTCACTGTTGGGATGTGGGCTTCGTTGGCTGGGTCACCATTTATTGCCCATCCCCATTGGCACCTGCTAACTGTCTTCTTGAAGCATGTGGTGTTGTAGGGACACCCACAGTGCAGGTGGGGAGGGAGTTCCAGGATTTTGACCCTGAAGGAACGATGATATATTTCCAAGCCAGGATAGAAACATAGAAGATAGGAACAGCAGGAGAAGGCCATTCGGCCCTTCGAGCCTGCTCCACCATTCATCACGATCATGGCTGATCGTCCAACTCAAAAGCCTAATTTTGCTTTATCTCCATAACCTTTGATCCCATTCACCCCAAATGCTATAATTAACCACCTCTAGAATGCATTCAATGTTTTGGCATCAACCATTGTACTTCCTGTGGTAATGAATTCCACAGACTCACCACTCTTTGGGTGAAGGAATGTCTCCTCATCTCTGTCCTCTGTGGTCCTCCCTGAATCCTCAGCCTGTGACCCCTGGGTCTGGACACACCCATCATCAGGAACATCATCCCTGCATAAGTCTAGTTTGGAGGGGATGGTGTTCCCACGTATTCTACTGCCCTTGTCTTTCTAGATGGTCGAAGGTGTTGTCAAAGAAGCCTTGGTGAATCAGTGCGGGTGGTGAGATCTGAGCCTTCCCACTGCACTTACATCATGCCAGAGTCAAATTGGGTACTGCAGATAGCAATGATGGGATTGGTTAAAATCTGAAGACTAAAACCCCCTTTTTTATTGACTAGTGAAAATGTTCATATTGTAGATTGGCACCAAATTCCTTAAATAAACTGACAAACAATGCTGACCACTGCATCAACATCCTAAACCAGATGGCCCTCAACTTCCCCTAAAGCTCAGTGAAGCAACTGATGAGGCAGAGGAACTGCAGATTTCCTGCCCATCAGAAATCCACACGCAAAAAAAAATCTGTAACCTGACTCCCTTATTTTGAAGTGCTGTTCTTCGGTTTTTGAGGTGATAGTGTTCTGGCCAGCCCCTTGTGCGGTTGGTTCATGGGGCCTTGCAGTGTCATTGTTGGGGAGGGGGAGCACATACAAGAGTTAGGACTTAATACCATTACTGCTCAGGTACCTGCTGTCAGCTCTGACAGGAATGTCAGTGAACGTGAAGCCTTTTATGCCTGTTACTTGCAAAGTGCTCTTCTGGAGAAGGGATTGCTGTATCTGTAGCAGCCTGAGCAGCTTGTGTTGCCCCAGGTACAGTATGTAGACAGATCTGTGAGCCTAATCCTGCTTTCTCCCCATAACCTTTGATCCCATTCCCCCAAGTGCTATATCTAGCCGCCATCTTCCAATCTGTGGCACTATTTTAATGTCCCTTCCCTTTCCTCAAACTCCCCCTACTCCATTTCCCTAATAAAGACCAGAAATGGTTCTGTGATTCACAAATGTCCGTGAGCATTTGCTGAATAAATATCTGCACTAAATTTTAAAGTAGTTGTTCTGCCTGAAATTGTGGCCTGAAATGTGAAATGAAACCAATCAGGTGTCGCGTGCGTGGAAGGAGTTTTGAGCGTGTGTGTGTGTGTGCCCGCTCTTGTTTTTTTTTCTCTTTTAAGCGCAGGGTTTTGGAAGAGGATTTGTGTGTTTTCGAAACCTTCAGTGGCTTATTTTTGGATGGCTGTGCAGGATTTCCTTGACAAATGAGCTGCAGGAGTGCGAGATGCTGGATCGTATCCTGTTGAGTTCAGGGGTCACTCTGCCAAAACTTTCTGACTTTGTCGGCAGACCACCTGTACCATATTGGCGAAGTCAGGAGGAGACAAATATTGCCCCTTTCTCCCCTTTTTCCATTGCGTTCTGTTTTAATTCCCATGACTGTTGCTGCAAAGGGATCCTTAATGGAAGACGGTGGCCACTTTAATTAATAGCTTTATTTGTGACGTTGGTCTGCTGCATTAAGCACTAAATCCTGGACTATGCCGTCGCAAGGAACAGGGAGCTGTCTCCTTTGAACTGGTTGTGCAAGTCCGTAGCTCGAATTCTGTGGAAAGTCCTGAGCACTGAGGCTGTCTGGTGTGTGGGAGAGGACTGGTTAATTCGCCATCAGCAACCCCCCCCCCCCCCATGATGGTGGTCACCCTTTTTCTCAACCTGTTCAAGGACCCCAGAGAAGAGGCAGCATTCCCATCCCTTTCCTCTCTCTGTGTGCTGAGCCCTGTTGACCCCACAGTGGCACCCCGAAAATTGTGGGATGCAGGAGGGAGATTGATAGCCCAGTGAGTCCACCATCTAAAGAGCCAGAAGAGAACTTTAAGTTGCCTAACTCTGGAATTCCCAACTCCCAGCTCTCAACATCTGTGGGGATTGAAGTCCAGGAATTAAACACACAACGCTGGAGAAACTCAGCAGGTCTGATAGCATCTGTGGATGGAGAAGCAGGTCACGTTCTTTTTAATATAAATATCTATATACATACATAGTTACTAAAGTAGTTGATTCTTTAAAGGAGCATATGAAGAAAGTGTGGTGCTGCAAAAGCATATCAGAATTTCTGATGAAGAGCTTATGCCCAAAACATTGATTCTCCTGACCTTCTGCGCTTTTCCAGCACCACACTCTCGACTCTGATCTCCAGCACCTGCAATGCTCACGTTCTCCTTGCATATGAAGAAACAAACAAACAAAAATTGGAGTTTGACTCTATCCAGCAAACAAATACAAGGCATTTGTTACTAATACAAGACTATATTTATATAGCAGGAGTGTCTGATAACTGAACGGACTCCCCTGAAGAAGAGTTACATCTGAAACGTTGACTTCTCCACCTCCTGATGCTGCCTGGCTTGCTGTGTTCTTCCAGCCTCCTGCCTATCTACACTATTAAACGTTTGGCAGAAAGAGCTCAGACAGTGGTCTTTCAGAAGTCACGTGACAGCAGGTTATAATCCAAAGGTTTATTTGAAAATCACACAGAGCGCAGATGTGCTTCTGTGAGCACCTGACGAAGGAGCAGCGCTCCGAAAGCTCGTGTGATTTCAAATTAACTTGTTGGACAATAACCTGTTGTCATGTGACTTCTGACTTTGTCCACCCCAGTCCAACACCGGCACCTCCACATTGTAGTCTTGCCCCACTGAGCTTGACGGTAGCTGCCCCAAGCTTTGGTGTGTGTCTCAGCGAGTAGTCCTGGACCTTGGGATGTGCCAGTCTGCAATACTCCGCCAAGGTCAACTCCTCGCAGTTAACATTTTGAGTCCAATATGACTCTTCCTCATAAGAAATGTTTGGAGAGAAATGAGCCAGGAGCAGGCAGGTGGGACTAGTTTAGTTTGGGATTATGTCAACATGGACTGGTTGGACCGAAGGGTCTGTTTCCGTGCTGTATGACACTATGATTCTATAAAGAAGTCTTGGTGCACTTGTACAGGGTTTAGATTAGATTAGATTAGATTAGATTACTTACAGTGTGGAAACAGGCCCTTCGGCCCAACAAGTCCACACCGACCCGCCGAAGCGCAACCCACCCATACCCCTACATTTACCCCTTATTACCTAACACTAAGGGCAATTTAGCATGGCCAATTCACCTAACCTGCACATCTTTGGACTGTGGGAGGAAACCGGAGCACCCGGAGGAAACCCACGCAGACACGGGGAGAACGTGCAAACTCCACACAGTCAGTCGCCTGAGTCGGGAATTGAACCCGGGTCTCTGGCGCTGTGAGGCAGCAGTGCTAACCACTGTGCCACCGTGCCGCCCACGGTTTAGAGTTGCTGTGTGAAACATCCACATTTAAGAAAGGATATACTGGAGATAGTACAACAAAGATCAGTCCCTAGGACAGGGTTGAGTAAATTGGCTCAATATTCTGTGGTGTTTCAAAGAGTGAGAGGCGATTTCAGTGAAATGTACAAGACTCTGTAATTTAAATTCCCTGATCTGCAGAAACAGCATCAAGGTAAGGGGTTGATGATTTAGCACTGAGCTGAGAATTATTTCACTCAAAACGGTTGTGAATCTGAGAAGAGCAAGATTTAAAAGGGACCTTTTCACGCAGAGGATGGTTTGCATGAGGAATTCACTGTCAAAGGGGAATGGTGGGCACATGTAGTGTTACAATATTCAAAAGACATTTGGACAGGTACGTGAATAAGAAAGGTTTAGAGGAGTATGGGCCAAACACGGGTAAGTGAGACGAGTTTACTTTGAGATGATGGTCAATATGGACCAGTTAGATTAAAGGGTCTGTTTCCGTGCTGTATGACTTCATCTATTTAAGATTGGAATAGGCAGAGTTTTGTTATGACGTTAGGACACAGTGGCATGTAATGGCTGTCAGGAAATGTTTATGTTCCTCATGATACTCTGACTTGTTGTAGTGGGGAATTTGTTAGCAGAGATGTCATTCATCCCACATTGCTACACTTGTCATTTTATAATTTTAGATTAGATTAGATTCCCTACAGTGTGGAAACAGGCCCTTGGCCCAACCAGTCCACACCGACCCTCCGAAGAGCAATCCACCCAGACCCATTTCCCCTCTGACTAATGCACCTAGCACTATGGGCAATTTAGCATGGCCAATTTACCCTGACCTGCACATCTTTGGATTGTGGGAGGAAACCACCCGGAGGAAACCCACACAGACATGGGGAGAATGTGCAAACTCCACACAGACAGTCGCCCCAAGGCTGGAGTCGAACCTGGGGCCCTGGTGCTGTGAGGCAGCAGTGCTAACCACTGAGCCACCGTGCCACCCCTGTTGGAACTTGGGCATCTGGAGATAGCTAGCTATAAGCATAGCATTACCCTTTTAACTTCTAGTTTTATTTATTGGTGGGTTTCACTGGCTGGGCCCAGTATTTATTGCTGGTCCCTGATTGCCCTGGAGAAGGTGGTGGTGAGCTGCCTTCTTGAACCGCTATAGTCCACCTGGGTTTGGAAGGTGCTGTCTAAGGAGGCTTTGGTGAGTTTCTGCAAGGCATCTTGTAGATGGTACACACTGCTGCGACTTAGCGTTGGTGGTGGACAGAGTGCCAGTCAAGTGAGCTGCTTTGACCTGGAAGTTGTCGAGCTTCTTGTGTATTCCTGGAGCAGCACCCATTCTGGGCAAGTGGGAAGTATTCCATTACACTCCTGCCTTGTGCCTTGTATATGATGGAACAGGCCTTGGGGAGTCAGGAGGTGAGTTACTTGCTGTAGTACTCCCTAGCTCTGTTCTGATATTGTATTGTGGAAATAGGCCATTCAGCCCTACAAGTCCACACCGACCTTCGGAAGAGTAACCCACCCAGACCCATTCCCCTACAACTCTACATTACCCCAAACTAATGCACCCAACCTACATATATGGTGATTCCAGTTGAATTTCTGGTTAATGATGACCCCAAGATGTTGATAATGGGGGATTATGTGATGGTGGCACCATTGAACGTTTGATGATCTTGTCTAATAAAGGCCTTAACCTTACACAGTAGCTTTGATCAGTGGTTTACCTCCGCTGTTGCTGTTGGCTGTAGTCAGAACGTGATAATTAGGTCTCAGAGCCACCAAATTACAGGTAGGAATGTCGACCTGGGGTTATCCTCCTGTTCACTATCCACTGAATCGAGCATTGTGTTTCAGAGGCCTGAGGAGGAATTGATCTGTTTAACAGTGCCAGCCCCTCCAATTGTATCGGCTCACGCATGATAAAGAGGGACAGGCAGGGAGCTGAGTAAATGCATTTTGGATTAATGATGCTGGAAGAGCACAGCAGTTCAGGCAGCACAATTCTACAACAGTTGAAGTCTTCAAAGGTGTAGGGACAGGAATTGGTGTGGGATGTTCTGGAGAATCTTAGTGGCCAAAAAGTGATGCATTCTTTTCTGAAACTGGGGGGCGTGAGGGGAAACTTTAATGGGAGCAATCCGTCCTCTATAATCCAAATGCTATAGTAACTGGCTTTTGGGTGAAGTTTACAGGAAATCCTTCAGCACCCCTCAAAAGTTTGGATTTTAACTTTCCAGTTAACTGTTTTCCATTTTTTCATTGTCCATGGTCAGCAGTGTCGAATCCTGTCTCTTTTGCACAAGTTTTATCTTTTTTTCTAAAACATATAATTTCTGTGTAAGCTTCCCTTTTTTTTAAATCAACAACAGCGTACATTTGTACAGCACTATTTAGTGCAATGAAACATTCCCAAGCACTTCATGGGTATGAAAGGGGACTCCAGTTGATATAAGTCAAAGACTGTAATGCTGGAAAAGCACAGCAGGTTAGTCAGCATCTGAGGAGCAAGAGAGTTGATGTTTCGGGCATAAGCCCTTCATCAGGAATGCCCGAAACGTCGACTCTCCTCCTCGAATGCTGCCTGACCTGCTGTGTTTTTCCAGCACCACGCTCTCGACATTGATCTCCAGCATCTGCAGTGCTCACTTTCTTCCAGTTGATGTAATATTGGGTCAGAGGGGCATAGGAGGAGGTTTTAAGAGAGTGTCTTAGATTTAGGAAGAAGGTGAGACTGGAAGATGGAAAGTTCTAGGGTCTTGGCAGCTGAAGTCACAACCGGCAGTGGTAGAGGGATTATAGGCAGGACAGCTTAAGGGGTCAGTGCACATGTTTGTTTGTTTGCCTGTTTCCAGTTTTAATCAGGTTTAAGCCTTGTTCCCACTTCCCAAACCAACTGCCCTCCTATTAATTGTCTCACGTGTACTGATTTTGTGTTTCTGTCTCCCACTCTCTCAACCATTTTTCCATATCCTGTTCAATTCCAATTGCTACTCCACTTCTATTGCTGTTAATGCATTGCCTTTGCTCTATTGCTATTGCTCTGTTGCTGTTGCTGTTACTCCAGCTCCTTTGCTTCTAGGTTCCCCTTGACTGTCCGTGCGGTATTTCCCTATTATCACACAGTGTTTCAGCTATTCTTGTTGGAGTTTACTCCCAGTGACTAGCCCTGGATGTTTTAAATGCTGAAATGCTTCAGACTGTATTTCTGTGTCACACCCGTCCTTTAATGAAATATTATGAGTAAACCATCTCTTACACTGAAACTCGTGTCATCACTTCGAGTGAGCCATCTCTCCAGAGCCGAGACCTGGAAAGTGTTGAACCTTTTGTCAGGCAGACTGGGTTTCTGTTAGGATGGCTGCAACTGTGTCCTATCATAGAATCCCTACAGTGCAGTTGGAGGCCATCTGGCCCATCGAGTCTGTGCTGACCCTCTGAAGAGCATTCACCCAGTGCCGCCCCATTCCTGTAACCCCACCTCCCGAGTAATATCTTTTAAAAGCGTTTTCGCTCTGGCACCTTGTAAGATCTACTCTGACTATGTCGTGTGGTGTGTTGTTGTGAACAGTCCCTACACAGATGTGTTTGCGACAGATTTGTTGATCTTCCCCACTGACCTGATCATAGTTTGAATCGCTGCATAATGCTGGTGGGCATTTCAGGGGACTGACAAAGGACAGGCACTGAGGAGGTTGTCAAGGTAACCCCTAGCTCCTCACCTAGCAGAATTCCCATTTATCCAAGTGCACTTCTGGAAAATCCTGGCTTTGGCAATGGGGCCTTACCTCAGTGCCTGAGGTTAGGTCGGAGTAAGGCGTAGGAACAGTAGTAGGTCACCCAACCCCTCTGACCTGTTCGGGGAGATCATTGCCAATCCCATCGAGGCTTTGAATTTGCTTTTGTGCTGCCCCTCTCTAACTGTTGATGCCCTGTCCATGTGAACATAGGAAATCAGAGGCAGACTGTAATCATTCAGGCAGACCAACTGGAAAGGAGCATTGTTCATTATTGAACGATAAAGTAGAGCCACTACATGTGGTGTACATCCCAGACCAGGACAGACAGTTCTGTAGACCCATCCTTGGGCCCTCAAAGCTGCTTGACCTGCTGTGCTTTTCCAGCCTTACGTCTGTTGACTCTGACCTCCAGCATCTGCAGTCCTTACTGTCTTCTGCAAGGGCTCAGGTGATGAGTTCCAGCCTTTGCCTGTCACCATGGGAACTCATATGCAATGAACTCCAGAAGGAGATTAATTAGTGATTAATTAGTAGGGGGTTATCTTGCTGTCCATTAAGTACTTGAGCCGGCTCCACCATTCAATAAGATCTGATCCAATCTGTTTGTGTAATAAAATTCCACTTCCCCACTTACCTTGATTACTATTGATTCTAACAGAAGTCTACCTCCCTCCGTCTTAAAAATATTAAGTTAAAAAATGACACAACACCAGATTATAGTCCAACAGATCTATTTGGAAGCACTAGCTTTTGGAGCGCTGTTCCTTCATCAGGTAGTTGATGAAGGAGCAGTGTTCCGAAAGCTAGTGCTTCCAAATACATGGACTATAACCTGATGTTGTGTGATTTTTAACTTTGTCCAACTCTAGTCCAACACCGGCATCTCCACATTATTAAAAAATTAAGCAGTCCTGTCTGCGCACTGCCTTTTGAGGCAGAGAGTTACATAGGCACAAACCCCCCCCCCAGGACAGGACCTTGGTGTGGGCTGACATCCCTTCCACATTAAATCTCTCTTGCCCTCCCCCAGATCAGAAAGTAAATAGATTTTGGGGGGAGGGGGAAGAGGGAGAAAAGATGTGGAAGAACTAAAGGAAACCTTGGTGGAAGGCAGGAGAGATTAAATAACTAAAGATTTCATGGTACAAAATGCAAAGGGAATGGTAAAAGACAAAAGATAAGGCCAGGTGAGGTGTGAATGCTGGATGGCAGCTCTCCGACTACAGCATGAAGAGCTAAGAAAAAAACCATCTTGATTCTTGTGCTGTGAATGGTGTTGGTCAGTCCACATTTATTATCAATTCGGAGTGGCACGGAGGGTAGTGCTCGATTTCCTTCAACCTGGGAATTCTGAGGTGAGTAACTCCCCTCCTGACTCCCCAAAGCCAGTCCACCATCTACAAGTCAGGAGTGTGAAGGAATACTCTCCACCTGCCTGGATGGGTACAGCTCCCACAGCAATCTGCAAACTCCACGCAGCCCAAGACACAGCAGCATGTTTGATAGGCACCCCATCCACCACCTTCAATATCCACTCCCTGATGCGCGGTGTCATCTACAAGATACACAGCAGCAAACCTGCAAAGACTGGCATGACAGCACCTTTTAAATTTGTAGTCTCTACCACTCAGGGGCACCATATGGGGACACCCTCACCTTCTCTCCCCAACCTGACCACCAAACCACAAACTATCCTAACGTCCATATCCATTTTGCTGTTTGGAGGGGGTTTGTTAGATTTGATACCTGAAATGTGTGGATTCTCTTATGAGGCAGAGTTGGACAGACTGGGCTGGTGTCCATTGGAGTTTACAAGAGTGAGGGATGATTTGACTGAACTGTGCAGAATCCTGAACGGTCTTGACAAGGTGGATGTGGAAAGGACATTTCCTCTTGTGGGTCAGTCTGAAACTAAGGGGCAGAGTTTTAAAATTATAGGCTACCCCTTTCATGATCGAGATGAGAATTTCTCTCTGAGGGTTGCGTGCCTTTGGAACACTGTCTGTCTCAGGAGATGGTTGGGGTGGAAGGTGGGGGGAGGTGGTTTTATTTTTGAAGACTAAGCTAACTGGGCGCTTGTTAGACTGGGGATTGTCAGGAATAGGTAGGAGCGTGGAATTTAAAATGAAAACAGACTAATGGTGTTCTTCCTGAACTGAATTGAATTAACTTTATTGTCACATGTACTGACATGAGCACTGTGAAAAGTTTACCAGTCACCACTTAAGGCACTGTCTTAGGTACAAAAGTACTTGGGTGCAAATTCTTAAGTACAAATTCTCAGGAAAAAAATTAGAAGAATAAAGAAATAAAAAGTCCAGCCTTCCATGATAATATAAAGGGGGGGAAAGTGAGAATTTGAGATGTCATTGGCCACAAGCGACAATCTTTCTTTGTATCTGCGATATGATTTCTGGTCACTGCAGGCCTCATTAATGTGCGCTCTGCTGGGAGGTCTTCATCAGCCCAGTGTTGAGGACAGTCACATCCCGCTGTGGCCCTGGATCAAAGCTGGGATGGAGCCAAGTGGCTGAGCTGGACCCCAAGCTGAGGGTCATTGGTGATTGGGCAGTGTTGGATGGTGGTGTGGTTAACGTCTTTGCTGGATGAACGGTAATAAGCCAGTAGCTCCCTCATTGCCTGTTAGCTTTATCCTGCTTTTTATAGACAGGACATACATGGCCAATTTTCAACATTGTTGGGTAGGTGCCAGGCTCCTAGTTGTACTGGAATAGATTGACCAGGGGAGTGACTCATTTTTAACTTGAGCTTTCCAACGGACTGATTGCCAGTGCCCGCAGTCCCTGCTGTGTTGAGAGAGCACGTGTGTTTCTTCACATCACATTGAGTGACCCTGAATTAGTCAGGGCCGGAATCTGCCATGTTGGGAGCACAAGAAATAGGAGTGGCAGGAGACCATTCGGCCTATCAAAGCATGCTGCAACATTCTGCACAATCGTGGCTGATCTTGGATACATTCCCACCCACAACCTCGCTTCTCTGAGACATCAACAATCTCTCTGTCCCAGTTTTAAATGTGTTTAACGATGAATTATCCACAACCCTCCACAGTGCTGAATTCCAACAATTTGCAATCCTCTGAGAGACGTAATTTCGCTTCACCTCTCTCCTCGATGTTTGGCCCCTCAATCTTGAGCCCACATGGCGCACACAGCTAATGGGGAAGTCACCTCTCAGCCAGGCTCCTTCAGACTCTCGTATGTTTCAACCAGACCCCCTCCCATCCTTCGAAGCGCAAGAGGAAATCGACCCAAATTTCTTCAACCTTGTAGGATGACTGTCTCCTTCCAGGGCAGCAATTCTGTGGAGTGCTTTCAGTTCGTTTTAATCAACTTGTTCAGGTGTGTCTGGAATTGGTGGAGCTTGAACCCAAGCCTCCTGGCCCAGAGGTAGGGACAATACTATTGTATCAAAGAAGCCCCTTTTGATTTCAAGTTAACCTATTGTAACACATGTCTGGAACGTGGGATTTGAACCCAGGACTCCTGGCTCCAAGGTAAGAGCGCTACCACTGCACCGCATCCAATGAAGTTATACCCAAATGTGAGTGAGGACGCATATTTGGTCTGTGGAATCATGCTACTGTTGTTGGTTTTGAGGACTGCCTCTCCCGATCTGTTGTTGTTGACGATATGTTGCCATAGTATGGATTTGTGTCCCACTCAGTCCCACTGCTGCTACTGAGAGATGGGGATTTGTAAACGCTGCGCTCTCTTTGGACTTCCTGCTGAGGGAAGTGAGGACCAGCTAAAACTGAGAACAACTGCACCAGGAATGAAAGAAGGGAGAGACGAGGTGGAGGGACCAATTGACTACATAGAGTCTAAGGGAACAAGTGTAAATAATACTACTTAATCGCCAACTCAGCTGGAGGTGAGGCATCACGAGCAACGTTTCTGGCTTTCCAGTGCGGTCGGGGTTATTTGAAATAGAAACTCGACGAGGAAGTGAGTTGACACTAAGCTCCTTGTCTTTCTCTGTCATCACCCCAGCAGTGTTTCACCAGCAACTGAAACCCGAGGTGCTGAGCTCCAGCACTCGCCCTGAAGCTGCATTTCAGGTTTTTCTGCCCGGACAAAAGGCTTTGTTTCTCTCAGAGGTGAACTAAAGCAACAACCCAGCTTTTATTTTCTCCCCTCGGCAACTCTTGGCTCGGAGACCTGCTGCGTCGCCGCCGCCGATTGGCAGCTTGGGAATGCTGGGTAACGAGTTATTACGGCAAACAGACAGCACCTCTCACCTCCTTCAATAAAAATTACCCAGCACAAAGTACACTGAGCTCTGTGTTGCAACACTGCCGTCCACATCAGTGTTTCTTTTCAGTTCTGTTGCAGGTAAATGAAGAATAAAGTCTCCCTAGCAATGCGTTGCTGTGTCAGAAGACCACTCTGTGTGCCAATCACCACGCATTGTCTCAGAGTGCTTATCATTTGCATACCTACCTCTCTATTCACAAACTGTCTTCCCAAAGGACTTTTGCAATCATCAAAAGGAGGAATTTTCATGCTAATTGTCAAAACATTAGGACCAGCAGTCATCATTTAAACATGGTTCCTGTAGTTGAGGGAGTGATTGGTTTATTCACTCATGGAACGCCATGTTACTAGCTGACAAGCAGGTGGCTGGGAGAACACAGCAAGTCAGGCAACATCAGGAGATGGAGACGTCAACCTTTCAGGTGTAACCCTTCCTCAGGACTTCAGGTTACTGGCTGAGACGGTATTTGTTACTCGTCCCCTCAGTGCTCCGGACAAGGTGGGGATGAGCTCTCTTTTTGAATTGCATTATTTCTGGACAAGAGCACCCACTATGCTCTTAGGATGGAATTCCAGGATTTTGACCCAGCAACACTGAAGGAATGGCAATGTATATCCAAGACAGGATGACGAGGCTCCGATAGGAGCTTGCAGACGGTGGTGTTCCCATGCATAACGGGAGTGGTCTGGGAAATGGGTTTGGGATGCGGTCGGGGTATTTGAAATAGAAACTTGACAAGGAAGGGAGTTGACGCTAAGCTCCTTGTCTTTCTCTGTCGTTTCGCCAGCAATTAAAATTCGAGGTGCTGAGCTTTAGCACTTGCTCCAAGACAGGAGGTGCTGACTAAAGGAGCCTTGTGAATTTCTGCTGTGCGACTTGTAGATGGTATACACTGCTGCTACTGAGCATCGGTGGTGGAGGGAGTGGATATTTATGGATGTGGTGCCAACCAAGTGGGCTGCTTTATCGTGAGCTTCTTGAGTGTTGTTGGAGCTGCATCCATCCAGGCAAATGGGGAGTATTCCATGACACTCCTTCCTTGTGTCTTGTAGATGATGGGCAGAATTTGGTGAGTCAGAAACAGCATTCCCATTGATCATTTTATCTTCCATCCGGACCTCCAAAGTTATTTTCTGGAACCTCTCCTGTTGGATGATCCACCACCATTCATGTCTGGATCTGGTCAGAACTCAGAGTTTCGATCTGATTGGTTGGTTGTGACAAGTTTGAGGCTGCCCCAGCTGTCAGGGGATGTTTGGTCTAAGGGGGTGTCTGATTGTTTTACACAGCCTTTGGAAAGAGAGGACCCAGTATTAGAGTAAGAGTGGACAATGCTGTTGGTCGGAGGCCTAACCACTACATGTCAGCATGGCCAGAGCTGGGATAATAAGCTGCTTTTAAGGTGGAACATCTTGTATAACCTTGGAGCAATATTGGAACTAACATTGTTATCCAGGACAGAATATGCACTGGTTATGCCTCCAGCAACACAGTTTGTACTTTTGGATCATTTGTATGACCATGAACATGGGAAAGTTTAATTTCTTATGACTTGCATATTACCTGAGTCACATCATTTGTAGCATTACAGCATAGATCTCAGAATGGCACTGTACCTTTAAGACAGCTGGATGATGTCACAGCAGGATGCTCTAGAAGATGCTCTCTCTACAGTCCGTCAGTGATCTATATAATGTAACATTATCATAAATAAGCATAGAACTCCCACATAAGTTTGAGATGCATCTGTTTATCTAATTGTTAATAAACTTCAAGACATCAGGCTCAATAGAAACTCCGTCTTTGTGCTGTATGTTACATATAGGGAAGTACTTGGACAATATCACACTGTTTCATGCTTAAACACATGATCAACATTTGAAACATGCTCAGTTGCTAGTCTTCTGAGATGAGGAGGACATGGGTGGCCACCTTACGTGGCTATTCTTGAGTCTCCCTCTCAACGCCACATTCCCAGGTTTGGAAAGCAAAATACAAACAAGCAACAAGAGTTCACCCACAGCCCTTCCAGTCTGTTCCACTGTTCGATAAGATCATGGCTGGTCTGATTTAACCACAACTCTACATTCCTGCATCTCCCTGATTAATCTTTCATCCCCTTGGTAACCAAGACTCAGCACTTCAAAAGAGTGAAAGATTCCGCATCCACTGCTCTTTGAGGATGGAAATTCAAAAGCCTTAACCCTAGGTCACTGAGAGTTAACATTTGGAACGTGGTATGACTCTCCTTTGGAACTGCTGCAGGAATCAGCTCCAAAGGACAGTCCTATGAAAAGTCATCTAGACTCGAAACGTTAGCTTGCTCTCCCTCCATGGATGCTGCCTGACTTGCTGTGACCTCCAGCAGTTTTTGTTTTCCAGACTAGACTTAAAATGTTCACTCTGTTTCTGCCTCTGCGGATGCTGCCAGACGTGCTGAGTATCTCCAGCACTTCGTGTTTCGTTTTTAGATGACAACATTTGCAGTATTTTGCGTCTGTTTGTACAGGTTACTTCAGTAGAATTGCATCCCGCTTCCATACTGGGGCTTTTGTTGCTGCATTTGATTGTTGTGTGTAATGTAGTCTGTTTCTGGGGAAGTTACTGAATTCTGTAAACATTTTGCAATCTGTTTTCACTTTACGAACGAGGTTGTAGTACAACTTCTTTAGTTCCCACACTCTGTCTGCGTTAGACCTATCAGCATCCTTCGAGAATGGCTAGAGATGGGGAAAGGATAAGAATCAACTATCTAATTGATAGCAGAACCTCGACCAGAGACTGTCCGTCTAAACTCACCTGAGAACACTATCTTTAACTTCCTGTGCTTGGCCACTCTCATCTCATTTTCACCCAAGATCATGTTGATTTTTAAGTCATTTGAGGCGCTGTGCTGGCTTATAATTTAAAGAAAATTCTTATAATTTAAAGAAAATTCTTATACTTCCTCTCTCTTGCCCCATTTCTCTCTCACGCCTATCTCTCTTGCCCCTTCTCTCTCTCACGTCCGTCTCTCTCTTTCTCTAGTGCAGATGTGAGTAGCTAGGCCAATGTTCACTGCCCATTCCTAATTGCCCTCCTGAAGGTTGTAGTGAGCTTCAGTTTTGAACCATACAGGCCATGTGTTAGGAAGGGAGATTGTTACTTGCTCACTGTAGATAATGCAGTGGGCTAGGTCTGGACTATCCTGGAGTCTGGAGTACAGAGTTGTCAGCTGGTGAATTTTCTGTTGTGCATCAATAATGGTCTCACAAAGCCTCGGCCTGCTTTGTTCTCTGTCATTTTTCCCGGATCTCTGGCATCCTTGGGGAGGTTGTTTGATCAGACTTCAGTCTAAAGGAGGGTCAATTAGTTCACGTTTCAGAGTTTAGGATGTAGTTAAAGGTTTTGATATCTGGACCTTTTTCAAGCTCCCTCAGGATACTTTACTGAGAGAAAGCCATCCTGCTGTGATAATTTCTCTCAGAAGAGAGAGGGAGATCTTTCGTTTTGCTAAAGTCAGAAGTCACACGAAATGGAAGTGTAACTAGTGTAGTGGATGTTTAATTTATTCATTAAACCCTGGATGTAGGTGCCTGCACGTTCATGGGTGACCTCTGTTTTGGTCACTCTGTTATAGAAAAGATATTATGAAGTTGAAGAGGGTTCAGAAAGATTTACCAGGTTGTTGCTGGGACTTGAGTTATCAAAGTAGGCTGGGACTCTTTTCACTGGAGTGTAGGAGGGTGAGGGGTAACCTTTATAGAGGCTTATAAACTTATGAGGCGCATGGATAAGATGAGTGAGAACAGTCTATTCCCCAGAGTGGTGGAGTCCAAAACTTGGGGGGATATGTTTAAGGTGAGAGGAGAAAGATTTAAAAAGAACCATGAGGGGCAACGTTTTCACACAGAGAGTGGGTTCATAGGTGGAACGAACTGCCAGAGGAAGTGGTGGATGTAGGTACAGTTACAGCATTTAAAAGACATCTGGATGGGTATTTAATAGGAAAGATTTAGAGGGATATGGGCCAAGTGCTGGCAAATGGGGCTAGATTGGGTTGGGATATCTGGTCGGCATGGACGAGTTGGACTGAAGGGTCTGTTTCTGTGCTGTTCACCTCTATGACTCTGTGACACCTGACGAAGGAGCAGTGCTCCGAAAACTTCTGAATTCCAATAGACCTGTGGGACGATAACCTGGTGTCATGTGACTTCTGACTTTCTCCACCCCAGTCCAACACCGGCACCTCCACAAAATTTCTTTTTGCTGCCAGCTTCTTGTAGGTTTGCTCCTTCAACTGACGCACGTAGGTGTGGACTCAAACAGCAACTCTAGCTCAGAGGCTGTTGCTAGGCAGCCTTGAGTACAGGCCTCTCAAATCATTCTGAATTATAAGCCATGAAAGCCATTTCTGATCCCTCGTTTAAAAAAAAACCTTTGGTTTACATTCTGTCAACAGAGTCAGTTGACTTTTGTTTTGGAAAAAGTAGGTGAACCAAAGCACACTTCAAATCTTGGCTCCTTTTTAAACTGTCTACAACCCAGAAATTGTCCAAATTCTTCCATCTCTTCCAGAGTCCCCTCCGCTGTTATTTTTTTCGGGACTGTATATTCCCAGCACGCACTATAGTGCAGCACTGAGGGAGTGTACTTCCTTCCTCCAACCCGACCCCACCTGAGGTTCTGGCCCATCTGGTTGTCTTTAGTGGGAGCTTGCTGTGCACCAGGTTTCCTGAATAAAACTGCATTTGAAAAGTTGTAGTGAGTGATTATCCCAGCAGCTCAGCGTTGAGTTAACATGATGAAGGGACCCTCAGGATCTCTTTCCACTAATTTGGCTCTTCACTGGATTCTCCCCTCGATCTGTTTCCTTACTAGGCTGATCTGGAGGGAGATGCTGTGGTGTTTGGGGTGGGGATGGGAAGAGGACTTGACTGGAGTTGGGTAAGACTTTGGGATGGGTCATGACGGCGGGGGGGCGCGGTGCACGGTGGAGTGGATAAAGTAGCATCCTTGCTGCCTGTTGATTGTGTCATGGCACTGGGTCTGCCTGTGGTCCTTGAATGGTCCTCACAGCGAGTTTCCAATGGGCACTTTGATTTGAAATTCCTCTCCCTCCTATCTTGGAGCTGAGGCACTGACCTATCCTCTGTGTGATCACGAGCCCCCGTGAGCCTACGAGTTCAGCAATATCCGGAACATTATCCCCTCTCCCGCTCCCCAGTTTGAGTCCTGGCTCTCGTTGGTTTAAGCATTATGGTGGCCGTGTTTGTATCTAACACAATCTTGCTCTGAAATTCTCTTCCTCGCTGATATCTGAAATGGGTCAGAGATTCAGCATCTGCAGGGGGTCACGTTTGTCCCTGTAGAGTGTGGCTCCTCAAGGTGTGAACGAGACAGGATGGCAGCTCCCTTAAACAGAGCGAGTCAGTTCCCTCCCCTTCCTGTCAGGGCAAGATGCTTATAAAGAGAGGGGCAGGAGAGCAAGGCGCCGTTCAGCCTGGGGTGCAGGGTTTCTGTTTGAAATCTTGCAGCATTTGTTGAGGACGGCTTTTGAAAGGATGCCGTGATTGGGCAGAGCGCACTTTTCTGAGCAGAGACCTGACCGAGAGTTCAGTGACCTCTAAAGCGAGGGCAGAGAGGGTGTTGTTGTAACAGACGGTCAGGGACACTGTATTCTGGGCATGTAGATGTATGTGTGTGCAGGTCATCTGGCACAGAAACAGGCCATCCAGCCCGACCTGGTCTTGTGCTCCCCTTGATCATTCCTCATTGAAATATGCCATCGTAGCCCTTCATTGCCTTCCCTCTGTCACGTGTTTATCCAGCCTTCCCTTAACAGCACCGATACCAGAATAGTGTGTCCCACATTGTCTTCAGCAACAAGCAAGAGCCAGAGAGCCTCACTGTGTTCCACCGGGAAGGGGGTTTGGTGATGCTTTGGGATCCCTGTTCTTCTGTGAGCCAACAGACTTCTCCAATATCGGCTAGCGCTTGTCCCTCTCCTCAGAGGTCACAGGTCACCTCGAGAACCAAATCAATGTTGACCCCTCCAGTGCATTACTGAGGGATTGCTCACTGTCAGAAAGACCATCTGCTGGGTCTCTGACACGTTGCTTGAGGGCTGAGTGTTGGCCAGGGAGACCTGCTCTATCTTACAGTGCCTTGACATCTTTTACATCCAGCTGAGCGGGCATTGATGGGGCGTCAGGCTGCCATATCATCAGAAGGACAGCACTGTTGACAGAGCAGCACTCCCCCAGCGCTGCACTGGGAATGAAGCTGTGACATGGCCCTTGAGCCCTGCACTGTGGGATTTGGAGGCAAGTATGCTATCAGCTGAGCCATGGCTGATGACATTTTGTTTGATAGCTCTAAAGTGAGATGCCTCCCTGTGGTGTTAGTGTAATTTGGTGATGAGGTCCCGCTAACCAGGCAACGGGATGAATTTGGATGCCAGCTGAGCACTGCGTGGGGCTCCATCTTGGGTGCCATTGTGAGAGTGCCATTTCCATTCCCCCCCCACCCACACCCCACCCCCTCCCTGTGTAGAAACATAGACGTTAGGAGTAGGCCATTCGGCCAGCACTTCCATTCAATATGAACGAGGCTGATGATCTTATTCAGTCCCCTGTCCACCAGACCATAAAGACAGAGCGTCCCTGGTGGGAACCAGCAGGCAGTGAATGGTCACCGAACTCGATGCCGGGACGAGGGGGCTTGGGAAGAGGATGCTGGGCCTGTACCCATTGGAGCTCAGGAGATTGGGAGATGATCGGTTGATTTATGTAAAAGTCTGAAGGGGCTTGACTGGCTGGGGTGGTGTTTCTCCTGGTGGGAGAGTCTGGAACTTGGATACACCACAGACGAACGAAGGGGGTCTCCCATTGGAGCTGGAGATGGGCAGGCATTTCTTCTCTGTGGAATTTTATCCCCTCAAAGTCAGTGGGAGGTGGTACATGGAGGCCGGGTTGAAATGATGATTGGGCGAAGAGGCGTTCAGGGTTGCAGGGGATCGGTAAGAATGTGAAAGCGAGGCCTAGACTAGAGCAGTCACTATCCTGTGGAGAGACAGAACAGTCTGGGCCAAATGGCCTGTTCCTGCTCTTGCCTCTTATGTTTATCTGTCCCAGAAGCCCTCCCAGGGTGGATGTAGCAGTAATCCAGCACAGGGAGATCCCACAGAGTCTGGAAAAAAAGCAAAGAACTGCAGATCTGAAACAAGAACAGAAATTGCTGCCAGACCTGCTGACATTTACCCCTTACCTAACACTACGGGCAATTTAGCATGGCCAATTCACCTGACCTGCACATCTTTGGATTGTGGGAGGAAACCGGAGCACCCGGAGGAAACCCACGCAGACACGGGGAGAACGTGCAAACTCCACAGTCAGTCGCCGGAGGCGGGAATTGAACCCGGATCTCTGGCGCTGTGAGGCAGCAGTGCTAACCACTGTGCCACCGTGCCGCCCATGAATGTGGCAGTAATTTGGCACAGGGAGATCCCACAGAGTCTGGAAAAAAATGCAAAGAACTGCTGATCTGAAACAAGAACAGAAATTGCTGCCAGACCTGCTGAGGATGTCCAACAATTTTGGGGGGAAACAACAATGCAACTGGGTTGAGCAAGGGACCTGCCTCATTGTTTAGCTTTGTTGGAGATTTTTTGTGGGTTTTGAGTGGGGCAGGGTGGATTTTGTTGGTCATTATTCTGGGGGCCTGTTTGCAAACTGTTTGTTGTCATGTTGGCACCTGAACCAACTGTGCACCAGGCTGCGGAACTGCCCTTAATCTGATGCCAATTCTCGGAGGTCGATTGTGTATTTTTCCCAGATGATAGTGTCAGGTGATTTGAATTCGAACACAATTGTATTCAAATGGAGAAACCCCAGGCTTCGCATCCTGGTGAAAGGTCTTCAGGAACGACGCTTTCATTTTTCTGCATAAACCCTTCGAGGGAGCAGGGCACGTTCCCTGACCGAAGGTGCCTGATGAGAACAGCCCAAACGATATTGTTTCCCCACAGTGTTGGCCTGTCTTTCATATTGAGATCTTGACTCATCTCCTGTGCACTTGCAGCATTTTCTGTCTTCCCTTTTTGGACCTTCCTGGTAGTTGTGTGACACTGTTGTACGATCCATTCATAGGATGAGGGTGTCAATCTGTTATTGCCCATCACTAATTGCCCAGCGGACAGTTATGTGTCAGTCACATCTGATGTAGGCCAAGCTAGGTAAGGATGGCAGATTTCCTTCCCTGAAGGACATCAGTGAACTGGGTGGGATTTTTCTGACAATTGATGATGGTCTCATGGTCATTAGTCGGTTGTTTTACCAGATTTTTTTCATTGAATTCAAATCCCACCATCTTTAGTGGCAGATTTGAACCTGGAATCTCAGAACATTAGATTAGATTCCCTACAGTATGGAAACAGGCCCTTTGGCCCAACGAGTCCACACCGACCCTCTGAAGAGCAACCCACCCAGACTCATTCCCCTACCCTATATTTATGCCTGACTAATGCACCTAGCACTGTGGGCAATTTAGTATGGCCAATTCACCCTCCCCTGCATATCTTTGGAGTGTGGGAGGAAACCGGAGCACCTAGAGGAAACCCACACAGACACGGGGAGAATGTGCAAACTCCACACAGACAGTCGCCCAAGGTGGGTCCCTGGTACTGTGAGACAGCAATGCTAACCACTGAGCCATCGTTCTGCACCGTTTGCAGAACCTCTCAATGGTTACCGCATCAAAGGTGTCCATTTGGCCCATTGTTCCTGCGCTGGATCTGCAAATGTGCCCGGAACCCAGGACTGCTTCCCCCAAACTTCTCCCTTCGTGTTCCCGTTCATAAAACAATCCCAACTGTTCCTTGAGAGCCTTGATGAAACCTGCTTTCACCTCAGTCTCTTGAGCAGCCATTTAAAATCGAAACCACTCGCTGCGTGGAGACGTTCCTCCTGTTGTTTTTATTGTATATTTGTCTAATGCGAGTGAGATGATGGCCGAGTGACATTGTCACTGAAGTAGAAACTCCAAGATTTGGTTAATGTTCTGGGGACTTGGGTTTTATTGAATTTGATAAAAGTCTGGGAATAAGTCCTAATGGTAATCATGAAGCCATTGTTACTTGTTGTAAAACCCACCTAGTTCACTAATATCCTTTGGGGAGCAGATCATAGGATCTTGGAAACCCCACAGTGTGGAAACAAGCCATTCAGCCCATTGAGTCCATACTGACTGTCTGAAGAGCATCCCACCCAGACCCATCCCATTACCCTGTCCCCTGTAACCCTGCATTTCCCATGGATAACCCACCTAGCCTGCTCACCCCTGGACACTAGGGCAATTTAGCCTAACCAATCCATCTAACCTTTGGACTGTGGGAGGAAACCCGCGTAGACACAAGAAGAATGTGCAAACTCCACACAAGCTGTCATTCGAGGGTGGAATCGCACCCGAGTCCCTGGTGCTGTGAGGCAGCAGTGCTAATCACTGAGCCACCATGCTGCATTCTTTACCTGGTCTGGCCTACATGTAACTCCAGACCCATAGTAATGTGGTTGACTCTTAACTGCTGTCTGGACAATTAGATATGGACAATAAGCCAGCAACGCTCACTCCCATGAATGAATAAAAAGTCTGTATTGAATCAGCTGCCAGAAGAAGTGGTGGATGCTGGGACAATTACAACATTTAAAAGGCATCTGGATAGGTATATGATTAGCAAGAGTTTAGAGGGATATGGGCCAAATGCTGGCAACTGGCACAAGATTAATATAAGATATCTGGGCAGCAAGAACGAGTTGGACCAAAGAGTCTGTTTCCATGCTGTACATCTCGATGACTCTATGACTAATCACCATAAATGTTTCCATTTACCTTAGCTCTCAACTACATTAGTTGTAACTTGATGTATAGTGTATGACAGAAACTGGCCATTCAACCCAAACAGATTGTTCTAGCCCTTATTTTCTGTGTAAGTTCCACTTGTCTTTCTTTGTCTGATCCAATTGTACGAGAGAACACATTATTACAATCTTGAGTGAGTCCCGATAGCTTAAGATGGGAATCCAGAAAGGATCTACACTGGGGAGATGAGGAATCACTTAATCCTCTTTATGAATTAACTTGTTAGACCGTCTGGAAGTTGGATGATGTTTTACAAAGAACATTACAGCCACAGGAACAGGCCCTTCGGCCCACCATGTCTGTGCCCGACCATGATGCCACTCTAAACTAATCCCGTCTGCCTGCACAC
Source organism: Chiloscyllium plagiosum (assembly GCF_004010195.1). Classification (NCBI taxonomy): domain Eukaryota; kingdom Metazoa; phylum Chordata; class Chondrichthyes; order Orectolobiformes; family Hemiscylliidae; genus Chiloscyllium; species Chiloscyllium plagiosum. Next base: position 35,120,850 of record NC_057738.1, read on the forward strand.
GGTCCATATTCCTCTATCCACTGCCTGTTCATGTCTGTCTAAATGCGTGTTAAATGTTGCTATTGTACCTATTCCTGGAATCTCCCTTGGCAGCACATTCCAGCACATACTATCCTCAGTGTTTAAAAAAAACTTTCCTCACACATCTCCTTTAAACTTTTCTTCCCTCACCTTAATCTCTGTGCCCCTTGGTATTTGACATTTCCACCCAGGGCAAAAGTCTCTTGCTATCTAGATGCCTGTTATAATTTTATATACTTCATATCTGGTCACCCTAGGTTTTAATCCATTTTCATGAAGGCGTTGCTGGCTAGGCCAGCATTTATTACCCAACCCTAATTGCCCGGGGGGCAGTTAAGGGCCAATCACATTGCTGTGGGCCTGGAGTCATATGTAGGCCAGACCGGGTAAGGATGGCAGTTTCCTTCCCAAAAGGACATGAGTGAACCAGATTTTGTGTCATTAATGGTGTCAAGACACGTCGAGAATGAGGTTAACAAAGCAGACAGTATCCTCAGCTGTATAAACCAGGGCTTAAAGTTGGCTTAGAGACCTGAGGAAGGGTTAGACCCGAATGCTGCCTGGCCTGCTGTGTTCTTCCAACCTCCTGCCTGTATGGAGCAGGGAGGTTTAGTTGAAGTTATATTAGCCAGTAGTTGAGTCTGAGCTGGAGTATTGTGTGCAGTTCTTGGAGTTGAACTGTAGGGAGGATGTGTTGGAATTGGAGCAAGGGCAGAACAGATTCCTGAGAATGATTTCAGGGATGAGTTTTGTAAATGGATTGAACAGGATGGAAGTGTTTGACTTAGTGAGGAGAAGACTGAGAGGGGATCAGATTGAGGTGTTCAACATCACAAGCAGGATCTCGACAGACAGAGAGAGAGAGAGAGGAACTGTTCCCACTCATAAGCTGATGCAGGACCAGCTTTGAAATAATTCGTAAAAGAAGCAAAAACCACTGGATGAAAAAGCCTTTTCTGCAAAGTGAGTTTTTAAAGGTGTGGTGGAGACCAGTTCAACTGAACCTATCAAAAGAGGATTAAGTGATTCCTCATCTCCCCAGTGTAGATCCTTTCTGGATTCCCATCTTAAGCTATCGGGACTCACTCAAGATTGTAATAATGTGTTCTCTCGTAATCTAAGAAAGGAAAACTGCATAGAGAAGGTGGGAGGTTGGCGCTGAGTGAGGAGGGTTAGCACAGACACAATGAGCGAAATGGCCTCCTGGGTGGGGCGAGGGGTTGTCAGGGTTCTGAGAGGAATGGAATGGGTGAGGATGGAGGGAGTGCTTTTTGGGTGTGGCTTTGTGTGTGATTGATGGGGATGAAATAGGGGTAGTTTGGCAAATGAGTTCTGTTGCAATAAAGACATGAATTGTCACTTGAATGTTTTATGGGCCTCTGCTGGCAGAGGTGTAAGTGGCTTGAAACATAATCAGTTCTTAACCAGAGAGCCATCAGTTCAGTTTTGGAGAAGCAGTTCCCTCTTTATCAGTTGATACCATCTGTTGTCAGTGACTGACTGTGTTAACAGCCCATGTTCTAAACATAACCTCCTCCAGCTGTGCCTCTGCCATGGTGGCTCTCTCAGACTGGAGCCCTCTTGGGCTGAAAGGAGTCCCTGAGTAAGTCCATTCCACAAATCCCACCTTGTCAAATGTGCAGGACTGAGCCCTGGGGTGGGGGGTGGGGGTGGGGGTGGGGGTCTCTGCATTCTGGGGGTGCTGGAATGTGCTGATGTTCCAACAGTCAAAGGGGTTTTTCAGCAGCTTGGCTTGTTTGTGGTGACGTAGAGTTGAGAGGGGGAAGAGGTTGGTTGGTCGGTCTAACCCACCATCTCCTGCTCCATTGCCACCACCTGCTTTCTATAGTTAGCGACTCCCCAGTGAGATTGAGGTCAGGCCTAGTATGTGTGAACCCCCTCCCACCCAACTCCTTTTCAGGCTCACCTCCTCACAGCCACTATCTGTGTTCGTACAGCAAAGCTGAGCCCATTGGAGTGAGAGTAGGCCATTCAGCCCATTGAATGTGCTCCGCTGTTCACTGAGATTATGATGTGGAGGAGCTGGTGTTGGGATAGCGTGGACAAAGTTTAAAATCACACAACACAGTACTTCCAAATAAACTTGTTGGACTATAACCTGGTGTTATGTGAATTTTAATTTAACACAACGCTGGATTATAGCCAACAGGTTTATTTGGGAGTACTAGCTTTCAGAGTGCTGCTCCTTTATCAGGTAACTAGTGGGGTAGGATCATAAGACACAGAATTTATAGCAAAAGATCACAGTGTCATGTAATTAAAACGATAAATTGAACTAGCTGAGATCATGGCGGAAGTGAAAATTCTCAACTCCCACTTTCCTGCCTTTTCCCCCATAATCCTCTATTCCCTTATGGATTAAAAATCTGCCCATCTCCGTTTTGAACACTGCCCAGAAACACACACGACAACAACTTGTATTTACGTAGCACCTTTAGCTTTGTCAAGATTTCACTGGAATGTTATGAAGCGAACTAAAGTCGATAACAGCAACCCCTATTTGTATGACCCCTGCGACACTTCGCAGGAGCATTGTAAATCAGATCATGTCACCAAGCCACACATTATGTAAGGTGCCCACCTGCTTGATCCGAGAACTGGGTTTTAAGGGGTGTCTTAAAGGAGGAAAGCAAGGTGAGGAGGTTGTTGTGTTGCCATAGTCTTACCAAACCATAGGAACTGCTCTCTCATTAGAGAGAAGCGACTGAGGGTGATTTAACCAGAGGGCCACCAGACCTCACATGGGGAGAAGAGGTTGAGAAGGAGACTCCTTCATGGTAACCTCAAACTAGTGATGGGAATTGAGCCCACGCTGTTGGCATCACACTGCTCTGCAAACCGACAATCCACCCAATGGAGCTAAACTGATTCCCAAGTTGGGGAGGTATAGGGAGGGGATTTCACAGCCTCCGAGCCCAATTGTGGTCAGGGATGCTCCAGAGCTCAGAGTTTAGAGGAGCTCTGATATCTCAGAGGCTTGGTAGGGTGGCAGATATTGATGGTGAGGGGTGACTTGCTGCGATAAGGAATGGTGAATGACAGGATATGGAAGGGTGAGGCCTTGGACAGATTCGACAACGTGGAGAAGATCCTCTGTGCATTCCATGGGCAGGGCATTTCATTGTTGCTTCATTACTGGTTGCTGTGGGTCTGGAGTCACACGTAGGCCATACCAGGTTAGAATGACAGATTTCCTTCACTAAAAGACATTAATGTGCTGATGTCCCAACAGTCAAAGGGATTTATTACTAATCGCTCACTAATGTCCTTTAGTGAAGGAAATCTGCCATTCTCACCTGGTCTGGCCTACATGCGACTCCAGACCCACAGCAATGTGGTTGACTCAGGCCTGGCCAGTGATAGCAACATTCCATGAAAGAGTAAAACAGAATGGTTTGATTGTCTGTAAACTGCTTCAGGGTATTCTGACATTGTGAAAGGTGCCGTATAAATGCAAGGCTTTCTTTTCTGGTTTAGCAAATTGGAACACCCTGTCTGCAGTTTAACGTCTGTGCAAATGAATGGGACATGGATTTTTCAAGTTTTGCAGGCATGTAGAGTGAATAGTAGTGAACCTTGTGGCCTGTGTACTCTGATCATTGGGAAACTCTGCACTGGGGCTTGCAGATTTAGTTGTTATGTAGATGCAGGTCCAGGTACATTTAAGAGTTTAATCGGATTGTGTCTGGGAACTTTGTGGATTGGAATGTGCTGCTGGTTACTGTGTCTTGTAAAATCCCCAGTGTTTTAAGAAAACTTTACATTTGCAACTTGAGTCTGGAGAGTGTCTGTGTACGTGTTAGACAATTTAAGTAATACGTTAAAAGATGCACACACTTGCATTTGTGCACTTACGCCCCAGACATCTCACTTTCTTATAGATGCCAGTCTTAAACATTTCGAATGTGCATTTGTGATTTGCAACTCAAAGTGTGGAGCAATCTGCCCAATGCTATAGCAACAATGAAAAGTCTATTGACTGGGCTCTAATCTACTGAAATCACCAGACTTTGTGGCTACAACAAGAAGTTGTCTTTACATAGCATCTTCAATGTGATAAACTGTTCCAGGGCACTTCAGTAGTTTGTTCCAAAGCACAGTTGGATACATTTTCACAAAGGGTGATATTTGAGCAAGGCTTGTTGAGAGAAAAGCTGGGTTAGCTCATTTGGCTGGCTGGCTGCTTTGTGATGCAAAGTGACGCCAACAGCGTGGGTTCAATTCCCGCCCTGGCTGAGGTTACCATGAAGGACTCTCCTTCTCAACCTCTTCCCCTCGCCTGAGGCACGGTGACCCTCAGGTTAAACCACTGTCAGTTCTGTTTCTCTACTGAGAGAGTAGCCCTGTGCTCCTCTGGGACTACAGTGGCTATATTGCAAAATAAGTCTTCCCCACCAATGCCTGACACCCTCATGTTACAGCAAGTAAATCACATCCTGGTGTGTGTTCCTTGCTTTTGTTCTTTCCCTTTCCGTGCTTCTCTTTTCTGTTAACCTTTCAACAGTCTCCTTCCTGTCTTCCGTCTGTTGTTTGAGGGTGGGGCAGTAATGGATGGAAGAGATAAGAAGTATTTAAGTAAAAGCAAAGTACTGGGGATCTGAAATAAAAACACAGTGCTTGGGAAACCCCACGACTCTGGTAATATGCTGGTGTAAAGGTTTCGAGTCAATACGGCTCTTCAGAAACGAAGAAGAATCATTGTGGACTCTATGCTAATTCTGTTGCCGTTACGGTTGCTGCCAGACCCCACTGAGTTTCTCTAGCACCTTCCGTTTTCGGAATAGCTCGGACGAACCTCTGGGATCTGACGAACTAGAGTCAGATATTTGACGCTGGGACGTGGAGCACCATCACCCTTGGAACAGGGTGCAAAACCGTTCTGAGATGCAAGTTGAATAAACAAGGGAAATGTGATAGACCAGGCGTGACAGCAATGCATGAGGTGGCAGAACTACAACAGGAAGCACGTGTGATGGGCAATAGTTTTGATATAATAAAAAATGCCCCACTTTACTCATCCATAAAACACCAGCGGATGATAGTTTTTTGAAAAATGTATTCAAAAAAAAAGGAGAAAAGCGAGATTACAGTTTTAAAAATTTGAATTATTATTGTCACGTGTACCTAGCTACAATAAAAAAATATTGTTTTGCCTGAGCTACAGGCAGATCATACCATCCAAAGGTCAAAGGGTGATAGAATCCAGAGAGGAATACAACGTTACGGCTGCAAAGAAGATGTATTTAATCTTGAGGTGCACTTTAAACTATTTTTATTGTATTTGACCTTCAGCATGTACCTACTTTGATTGTGATCATAAAGGGATAGATGAGGTTAAACACTTTCGAAGCAGAATAATGGTATTTATACTGAGGGGAGATTTGATCGGCGTGGACAACATCCAAACAGGTTGCGATGAGGCAGACAAAGAGAAGCAATTCCCACTTGTTGAAGATAACGAGATGAGAGGGGTTGCTGATTTTAAGATTTTGGGGAAAGGATGTGTAGGGTTAGGAGGATGAGCTGTTTTACACAGCATGTGGTAATTCCCTGTGATCTGGAGGGTGGAGGACGCAGAGATAATTGACAATTTCAGAATGAAATTGGGTGGGCGCTTGAGGGAAATGCGTTTGCAGGGTTGGGGAGATGGAGAGGGCGAATGGAGCTGATTGTGTTGCTCCATAGAACTGGATGTTGATGGGCCAAATGGCCTCCTGTGCCATTCTGACTTGTCATATGACACCAACTCGTAATTGTTGATATTATTTAGTCTCCAGTTTAAATCTTTAGTGCTGTTATTTTGTTCTCTTCTCTTTTCTGTGTTACACTCCAGCAGGAAAATGACCTCCTTAGTAAATGACACGTGATGTTTCACTTCACAGGACCTTCCTGTGCTTTTACTGAGTGAAAGACTTTTATTTACGTCAGGTTACATGGAATCCCTACAGTGCCGAAACAGGCCACTGAGTACACACTGACCCTCCAAACAGCATCCTACCCAGTCTCAACCCCATCCCTCGAGCCCTGCATTTCCCGTGCCTAATCCACTTAGCCTGCATATGCCTTGACACCACGGGGCAATTTCCCATGGCCAATCCTCCGAATGTGCACATCTTTGGACTGTGGGAGGAAACCCACACATACACAGGGAGAATGTGCAAACCCCACGCAGCCAGTCGTCCAAGGCTGGAATCGAATCCTGGTCCTGGCACTGCGAGGCAGCAGTGCTGACCACTGAGCCACTGTTCTACCACCAAGAAGGAGGCCATTCAGCCCAACCAGTCCATGCTGATTTTTCTACTCCTTATTTTCCTCTGGGAGTAATGAAAGTGGAATATATTTAACAGCAGAGGGCTGCGGAGGCCGGGTCATTAAGTATGTTCAAAGCTGAGAGAGACAGACTTTTAAGCAGTCAGGGAATAATAGGTGATGGGGGAAAGGCAGGAACCTGGAGTGAGGATTGTCATTTCAGCCACGATCCCATTAAGTGGTGGAGCAGACTCTCTGGCCTAGTCCTGCTCCTACATCTCCTGGTCTTATCTCAATGTACCATCACGACTGTCTGTTTGCTTCTCCCTTAATTGCCCACCCAGCTTCTCCTTAAATGCCTCGAAACTACTCATTGCAGCCATTCCCTGCTGATGTGTTTCTGAAACTTTCTTTTTGTTAAAGACCTTTCTTCTTGATTCCCAATTGAATTTCGTAGAATCCTGGATCCCTGCATTGTGGGAGCAGGCCATTTGACCCAGCTGGTCTTCACTGACTCTTGGAAAAGCATCCCCACACCCGCCCGCCAACCTCGGACCCACCCCTTCCTTATCCCTGTAACCCTGTATTCCCCATGGCCAGTCCACCCTAACCTGCACATCTTTGGACTGTGGGAGGAAACCAGAGTGCCCGGAGGAAACCCACGCAGACACAGGGAGAATGTGCAAACTGCTTGGTGACTGTCTTAGATTTGGTGGTGTTCGGTTTTCCTCCATCTTGTCAGAACATATTAGCTCATTGTTTCTGCACTGCCTTTTAAAAATCAAGAGATGTAGCCTGCCAAGCCTGAACTAATCTGTGCATATTTTAGACCTGTTCTTCCTGAGGTGTGAACATAGAACAGTGCAGGCCCTTTGGCCCTCGATGTTGTGCCGGCCTTTTATCTTACTCTAAGATCAAACTAACTACATACTCTTCATTTTACTAGCATCCTTGTACTATCTAAGAGTCACTTAAATGTCCCCAATGTATCTGACTCTCCTACCGCTGCTGGCAGTGAATCCCATGCACCCGCCACTCCCTGTCTAAAGAACTGACCTCTGACTTCTCCCCGAAACCTACCTCCAATCACCTTAAAATTTAAGCCCCCCTCGTGATAGCCATTTCCACACTGGGAAAAAATCTCTGACTATTCACTCTATTTATGCCTCTCATGATGTGGAGGAACTGGTGTTGGATGGGGTGGGCAAAGATAAAAATCACAGAACACCAGGTAATAGTCCAACCGCCAATAGATGTCAACCACCCGATGAAGGAGCAGCGCTCCGAAAGCTAGTGCTTCCAAATAAAACAGTTGGACTATAACCTGGTGTTGTGTGATTTTTAACTTTATGCCTCTCGTTATCTTGTACACCTCTGTCAAGTCGCCTCTCACCCTTCTTCACTCCAACGGGAAAAGCCTTAGTTCCCTCAGCCTTTCTTCCTAAGCCATGCCGTCCAGTCCAGTGAATTCAGAAAGCCAATGCGGACTGGGGTAGGAGGTTAAAATAGTCTAGGTGGGGCCGTTCCAAAGGTGCTTTCTTGAAAATCAAAAGATAAACTGATTCAGACAGAATTCTGTTTACTGTTTGGACTTGATCTGGGTTTTGTTTTTGGGGAGGGGGGGTGGAGTCTGTGTAGTACTAATGTCAAGATGTTAGCTGCTGCTGATAATGGGCAGCAGACACAGCCTTGCTAACCTCACTCACCTAAAGGGCTGGGAGAGGCTCCGAGAATTCCCGCAAAACTAATCATGTCCATCTGAAGCAAGACGGTTAGGTGGAGGGGGTGAGCATCTAATCAGGGATTCAGCAAGATCAGCAGCAGACCACGCTGCATTTATCCAGCCTTTTCCTGTAACATCACTTGCCTATCAAAACACCAAGCATTAATATGTGAAGGCTGCACTCCCATTTTAATCACATGAAGGGTAACTCTTCAAACAAGGTGAGCTATCTGCTCTGTGGAGTATTACTTCAGCAGTCTGTACGTCTGTCATCTCACTGTGATGTGATCTGTTCTATTTTCTTTTGTAAAGACTTGTTAATGGGCACATGTCTGGTAATTGTGTTGAAGATAAGAGATTCGAGCATTCATAGACAATTGGTTTAAGAGTTATCTTATCAGGCACCTCCTTTTGAAAAGCATTTATGCTGTGCTTTTTTTTAAAAAATACATGTGCTCTGAAAGCATCCTTTCTGTCAGAGCTGCACGCACACAAAAGAATTCAACTTTCTGAGTGAATTCACAGCAGGAAGTTTGGACCTGTTTTAACAAGCAGGAAAACACTGACAAAGCCAGTGTCAAGACAGGCACATTCTCATCACCAGTCTGCACCAAACACAGCTCTCTCAGCACTGGAGTTGAAAGGGTGGGGCCACACTTAGAAAGAGACTGTTTTCAAGTTTGTGATTGTGCGACATGGACCACTTTTAATATTTTTGGACCTGCCGTTTTCTTCCTCCTGTTCACAATCCCGTGCATTGTGAATTCAACCTGGAATCCTTTGTGGGCAATTCCAGATCGTTACCGAATGACTGTCCCTCCCGTTAAGGCAACTTTTCTCTGTCGATGTTTAATGCTCAAGACTTGGTCACAGGGGGAGACTCCCAGGAGGAACGCTGTCTTCAAAGCAAGGCTGAAGATTCTGGCTGACCCATGGAGGTCCCAGGCTGGGACTGACCAAAGTGGTGAGGATTCCTCAAGCAAAGTGTTGAATAAATGCACCGAGAGGTTTGGTCAGAAAAGTGCAGAGGTGGATGAGTATTTGGAGTTAGTACGCAAGCTTTTAAAATCTCATCTACCAAAACCCTTGACTTGTATGTGGTGGAGAGTGCAGACCACATCTTGGACATACCCACCATCTCGAAACCCATCACGCTGCTGTGGAAACAAATTCTCCTCCATCCTGAAGGATTGTCTAAGGAGAAGAGTATAAGCTTATCTCTCGTGACTGAGATAGTCATGCGACAGTAAGACAGGAACTTGTTTCCTCAAGCAAGGTCTTGGATATTTAAAAAAAAATTATTAAGAAGTATTTCAAGTGGTTATTTGCCGGAGGTGCATTCCTGTTGCACTTCACTGTTTGTTTAATCAGGGAATCTGGAACGGTGGGATCATTGAGTCCAGCAGAATTCCAGCTCTCTCCGGTCCCCTGAAAGATTCCTCATCATGCACGGTGGTCAGCATTTTCAGGAGAACAACCTGTAACTGATGGAGTACCACAGGGATCAGTGCTGGGGACCGAATTATTCACAATATATATGAATGACCTGGATGAGGAAAGTGAATGTTTTATAGCTCAAGGTTTGTGAATGACATGGAAATAGGTGAGATGGCAAGTGGTGGTGAATCTGCAGAGAAATAGAAACAAGTTATGTTAGTGAGCAAAGGTTTGGCAGATGAAAAGTGTAAGAAGCTTTGATTTATTGTTGTCACATGTACCTAAGTACAGTGAAAATTTTTGTTGTGTGAGCAGTACAGGCAGATCATACCATATAAGGACAGAGGGTGCTTAGACAAAATTATGTGCTTTGGCAAGAAGAATGGAGGAGCTGAGTACTGTCTAAATGGAGAGATACTTCAGAAGGTTTTGGGGGAACAGAGGGATTTGGGGGTTCTTGTATCTAAGTCACCAAAGGCTGGTGGCCCAGTTTAGCGGGTAACAGGTTGGGGAATGGCTTTTGTTTCAAAGGGAGTGCAGTCTAAACACAGGGAGGAATTGCTGAGACTATACAAGGAACTAGTCAGATCACAGCTGAAATAATGTGAACAGTTTTGATCCCCTTATGTAAGGAAAGATAGGCTAGCATTGGAGACAATCCAGAGGAGATTTGCTCAGCTGATTCCAGGGATGGAAGGCTTTTCTATCTGAGGAGAGATTGAGTAAGATCAGCCTGCACTCATGGAGGTTCGGTAAACTGAGAGGCGACTGCACTGAAACTTAAGATTCTTAAAGGGCTTGACATGGGGTTAGATGCTGACAGGCTGTTTCTCCCTTGTGAGAGAGTCAAGGTCCAGAGGCTATCATCTGAGTAAGGAATTGCCCATTTAAAATGAGACTGTCTCTCAGTGTTTAGTCAATCTGTGGAATTCTTTACCATAAAGGTCGGGTCATTATGTACATTCAAAGCTTGAGATAAACAGATTTGCCGGGATAAAGCAGGAAAACGAGGTTGAAGACTTACAGATCAGCACCATCTCATTGAATAGCAGAGTAGACTCGATGGACAGAATGGCCTGCTTTTTGCTCTTTTGTGTCATGTTCTTGTACATTTTTGGTCAGTAGTAGAGAAGGAGACAGATGCTGGAAGTCAGAGTCAATCGACTGATAGATAGGTTCCTGAGTGTCAAGGGGATGAAGGGTTATGGGGAGAAAGCTGGAGAATGGGGTTGAGAAAATTATCAGCCATGATTGAATGGCAGAGCAGAGTCGGATGGGCTGAATGGCCTAATTTTGGCTCCTATGTTTTATGGTCTAATAGATGTGAAGCTGCAAGAGCCCAGCAGGTCAGACAGCGTCCAAGGAGCAGGCACGTCAACGTTTTGGGCTGAAACCTTTTGTCCTGACAGTGAGGTTTAACAGGATGAGCTTCAGCCATCAATCTTTTAATGTTTGTTATTCTCATCAGAGTGAGTGTGCCATCCCCTCCGACCCCTTGTATAGTAAAGGAACATTGTACCTTGGTGGCTTTTTAACAGGGTTCTGATTTATACCCACTGGAAATAACCAATTACACAAGAGGTAGGACTGAGTCCTGTTAGAGACAGCTGATGAGATTCTCAGAAGTGACTCCAAGATGTGTCGGAAACACTCGACCCAGAATCTTTTCTTGAGTTGAATTGGCTGCATAATTTGTCAGCTTGTCTGTTTTTTTTAACTGGCTGTAGACTGTAGATCTGTTTCTTTTTGTTTTTGATGAGGCTGTAATTAGCTTCAGTGAGTGTGATGCTGTGAGCTAGTGTGGTAACTAGCAAAGTGCTGATAATATTGGTTTTTAACCACGTGGACTGTGCTGTGAGCGACCAGACCGATTTCGCACCCTACAGAATGTGACAGAATGATCTCCAGTGCAGCCAGACCAGGAAGGTGAGGGGATCCATGCTGAGGGCCTGTTAGGAAAGTACAGGTAGAAGGCCTGATGAATGGCCATCGACTAGAAACATGAACTCTTGTGTTTTTTATTATTGTTCCACGGGATGAGGGCATCGCTGCTTGGCCAGCATTTTTTGCCCGTCCCTAAAACTGCTCTGTGGGTAATAACCATCAGTCACATTGTTGTGGTTATTGGAGTCACACGTAGGCCAGACCAGGTAAGGTCAGCAGATCCCTCAAGGACCTGAGTGAACCAGATTGGTTTTTCTGACACTTGGTCATCAGTAGACTCTTAACTCCAGATTTTTATCTGTTGTGCCAGAATTTGAACCCAGGTCTCCAGGACATTACCTGGCTCTCTGATGTTCCTGCTCCTTGGATATTGCCTGACCTGCTGTGTTTTTCCAGCACCACACTAATCTAGACTCTAGTCTCTGGTTTAATAGTCTAACGATAATACCACTGGGCCATCACCTCTCCCTCTACAGATGCTGCCAGACCAGCTGAGTGTTTCCAGCATTTTCTGTATTTATTTGTCGGAAGGATGTGTCTTTTTAAATTGAGAATAATGTCAGCTGTGTTTGATTTTATTCTGCTTTCTGTCTTCCCACCTCCTTACAGGATAGAGAAATGATTGTGACTTATTCCCTGTCTTGACATTGATAAATCCACCAGCAAAGGTTTTGTGCTCCAGTGACCTCCAATAATTCAATAAATTCAATTCAGGGCCCCTTTCCATGGAATACTAAGGTGCCTTAAGTGGTACTATATAGTCCATCATCGTAAGCCTTGGTGAAGTGGATATCAGTGTAACTCTTGAGGGAGTGCTACACTGTCAGGGAGCCATCTTCCAACACCCCACCTAGCTGTTGAGGTGAACATTATGACGTCCTGTGGTAGTAATCCATAACAAGTGGGGGCTTTCTCCAGTGTAATGGCCCCCGATATGCATTGCAAAAAAGCAGCTTATCCACACAGGGAGGTGTGACAGATAGCAGTGACATCCCTTTAATAACCAGAACATTGTTGTAAAGCAAGATTACTTTTGTGAATGCGCTAGGTGCTATGTAACTGCAGGTTTGGTGGCTGTCTTCCTAATTGTTTCTGAAGCCTGGGACTCTTGAAAAATGCTTTTCTTCTATCCCTCACTGGGAGTTGAGTTGGGGCTGCACAGAGCCTGATCCGGACATCGATATTAATGGGCTATTTCAGTGTAGTTGGAAATGGCCCACTGTGGAGGTCTTGGCCTAGCCTCAAGTCTGAGCCATTTGTCTCTTGCCAGTGGCTCTGTTACCTAGTGGCTAGGGTCTGTCACCCATTCTCTTGAAATCTCAGACGAGAGGAGGAATTTCTTCTCTGAGGGAGTTGTGAATTTTTGCAATTCCTTGCCGCAGAAACTGTGGGGGCAGAGTCCTTGTGCATATTGAAGGCTTTGGTGAAGTGGTTCATGATCAATCAGGGAATCAAGGGTTAACAGGAAAGGCAGGAGAGTGGAGATGAGGGATCTCACTCCAGCTACAATCTTAATAAATGGCGGAGCATAATCGAGGGGCTAAATGGCCTGCCAATGTTCCTATTTCTTATGATTTTTGGATCTAACACCATCCCTCCATCTCAAGCTATTTGTAGTATAGGAGGGTTTCTATCTCTATGGTAACCACCTACGCTGACTCGATGGGGAAAAGGATTAACCCACACTGAGGACATATATTAATAGATGGGACTTATTTTAATATTCTGTCCTCATCAGAGAAGAATCCAAGTGATCAGGGTAGAGATTCCCATCTTATCCACAGATACCGACTATGTTTCATTCCCTCAGCAGCAAAGTCCTTGGATTGAATCGTTTTATTTCTGGTTACTTGGACAATTGTTCAATGGCTATCTGGAAGAATGGGAAGATGCTGCATTAGAATGGTGGCTCATCCCATTCGAATGATGCTCTGCTTGAGATGTTCAGGATCTGGAGTTTCATTAACAATTAAACTACACATAAATGAATGATGGATGTTGATATGGGGGTCAAGAGTGTGGTGTTGGAAAGACACAGCAGGTCAGGCTGCATCCGAAGAGCAGGAGAATCAGCGTTTTGGGCATAAGCCCTTCTTCTAGAAGCTGATGAAGAGCTTATGCCCGAAACATCAATTCTCCTGCTCCTCGGACGCTGCCTGAACTGCTGTGTCTTTCCAGCACCACACTCTCGACTCTGATCGCCAGCATCTGTGGTCCTCACTTTCTCCCAGATGGATGTTGATATCCTGGTGTAGAGGTAGCGACACTATCAGTGCATCACAAGAGCCCTCTGTGAGTGATGCATGGAGCCAGTAAAACCAGCTGACCAGAGCACAGTAGTCTGATTGTAATTAGTATTTATAGATCCATTATGACAAAAGGAAGCCATTCTGCCCATTAAATCCCTGCTGGCATTTGATTGACCAATAGGTCCCAGTTAACCTCTACCTCCACTTCTCCCTCCAGTCCATTTTTGTTTTGAATCCAGCTTCCGTTTTGGAATCCTTTGCCATTTCCACCACCTTCACAGATGCTACATTCCAGGTCTTTCCCGCCCCCCCCTCGTCATTTTACAAAATTCTTCTTCATAATCTCCCTCCCTGTATCTCTAAGCCACATCCTTGAATCTGTGTTCCCTCTTGTCCTTGTACCGGAAGAGCTTTACTTTGTCTGCCTTATCTGAAGTTGACATAATCGTGTACATCTCAAATCTCCCCTCCAACTCCTTTGCTCCAAGATCAACCCCAGTTTCTCCAAGGTAACCTTTTGTTACTAAACTTCCTCCTGCCGGGAGCCATTCTAGTAAAGCTGACCATAATAGGACTTAGTCACCTAGTTGTGGCCCAACTAGAGCTTTGTTCTGGCTCAGTGTGACTCCTCCCTTGTTGTGTACGATATCTTTATTCCTGAAGCCCCAGGGACCATTTAATGGCTGCCACCTTCATGAGATAGTAGGAAATAGGAGCAGGCCATTGATACAATGGGATTGTGGCTAACCTGATTAGATTACTTACAGTGTGGAAACAGGCCCTTCAGCCCAACAAGTCCACACCGAACCTCCGAAGAGCAACCCACCCAGACCCATTCCCCTACATTTACCCCTTCACCTAACACTACGGGCAATTTAGCCTGGCCAATTCACCTAACCTGCACATCTTTGGACTGTGGGAGGAAACCGGAGCGCCCGGAGGAAACCCACGCATTCACGGGGAGAATGTGCAAACTCCACACAGATGGTTGCCCGAGGTGGGAATTGAACCCAGGTCTCTGGTGCTGTGAGGCAGCTGTGCTAACCACTGTGCCAATTGCAATGCTAATGCCATCTTCATGGCTACCCTCAGTGTCCCATAACCCTCAGCTCCCTTGTAGGTCAAAGATCTCTCCAACTCAGCCACAGTCAGATTCGGTGACCCAGGCTGTGCCGCTCTCCCTCCATCTGGAAGACAATTCCAAAAAGTAAAGACTCTCCAAGAAAAAATTCCAAGGTCTGTACATAAGACGTCCCAGGCCCCTCTGTCCCTTTACACTCATTGCCTTGGACAGGGCAATTTTTCCTATTCATTTGTGAGATGTGGGCGTCGCTGGCTGGGCCCAGCATTTATTGCCCGTCCCCAGTTGCCCCAGAAAAGATGGGGGTGAGCTGCCTTCTTGAACCGCTGCAGTCCATGTGCTGTAGGTAGACTCTCAATGCCGTTAGGGAGGGCATTCCTGCAGTTTGACACTGAAAGAACAGCGATATACTTCCAAGTCGAGATGGGTGAGTGGCTCGAAGAGGAACTTGCAGAAAGTGGAAGAATATTAGAGAGTTACATCGCACGCTTCCTATCTCACTCAATGGATGTGCGTGATGGCAGGGGGAGGGGGGATCTCAGGAGGGGAAAACAGAAAGGGAATTGAGCCCTTTCTGATGGTTGGCTTATTTTGTGTTGCAGAGTCTAAATGGAGTCTGTGCAGGAGACTGGATCAGTTTGCACTTTGAGAAGGCTAGCAGCATGTTTGTAACCAGTGCCTGTATCTATATTGGGATTGTTATTCCCGACATTTGGAGAGCATCAGTCCATGACAGGGTGTCACTACCATCTAACAGCTTTGTAAATCTGATTTGCTGTAGGAATCCCTGTGAGCACAGAGCCGTCTCTCTCTCTCTCTCTCTCTCTCTCTCTTTATCGTTCCATCTTTACAGTTTTACATTCAGCTGTTATCACCTTACCCTTCCTACCCAATCCAGTCAGTACTTAATGTCTTTTTTCCCAATCTTGTTTTACAGTGGGGGACAATGGATCTGAAGAGAAAGGAGACCTGGGTCAGACATCTCAAGCTACACTGACAGGATTGGTTGATGAAAGTAGAATTCAAGAAGATGATGATGCTGAGATCGAGTCCAAAACTCAAACAGAAAATGGAGGTAATTCAATTGTAACTGTACACATTTCCAGCGATCGTTCGTTCCATCACTGAAGGGAGTGGGTGCTCAGCCCTTTTACAGTTTTCAGCAGTGGGTTTGAGACCCCTTTATAAGAGTTCTGCTCCTTTGAGATATCCTCAGGGAGGTGGTGATTGGGGGTGAAAAGGGTGGGGGGTGGTGGGGAAGGGGTGAAAGTGCTTTTCTGAATTCTCTCCCAGAAGGCTGTGGAGGCCAAGTCAAAGATGAGATAGTTGAATGTTTAGAATTTAAGGATATGAGGAGTAAGCAAGAATATGACATAGAGAGAGAGAATCAGCAATGACCATACTGAATGGCCGAATGGCCTACCCATTCTCCGACTTTCTATGGTTTGAGAGTTAATTTGCCCACCCCACCAGCGATTAAGACCCAGAAGTGACCAATGAGGAATCAGTAGAAAGCCTCGTTGTCATTGGGATTAACTCCGCTGTGAATGAATCTGTTGCCATGCAAATTGCCAGAGGGTAAAACTGTGTGGGTCACTTTATATCTCGGCTGGGCAGGGGCCTCAATCTAAGGCAATCAGGGTCCTGCACAGTCACCAAGGAGAGGGGGTTCAGTGGCGCTGCTGAGCGCAGGATCAGCCAACCTTCTGAGGCCTTGGTTCCTGGCTACAGCCTGCCAGTTGCCTTGACGTGGCCTGATTTGGTGGGCCTTTTGAAAAGAGTCCGAGTGAGGGTCCCTCACTCGTTCTACAGGTGGTGGGCAAGACCCCAGCGCCCACAAGATTACACTTTCTAACACTGCTCCTTCATTGTCACTGGGTCAAAACCCTTCCCTCACAGCTCCATGAGTGCACCACACCGATTCCTAATGACACTTAGACGCTGTGAAGGAGTGGAGACAAAATCTGATATAAAAACTGAAAATACTGGAACCAAAACAGGTCAGACAGCATCTGCATTTAATATGATAATCCACAATATACACACCCACAGTTAATGCGCATTTAATGAGAGAGGAAGTGAGTTAGAGATTCAGACCAATTACTGGTTCTCTCTGCAGTTGGAGACGTTACTAATGTCACTGTGTAATTTTGTTTTTCTTTCCTGGGATTTTTGTTTTATTCATTACATGTGTGTTTCGCTGGAAAAGCCTGCATCAATTGCCCATACCTAATTTCCCAGAGAGCAGTTAAGAGTCACCCACATGGCTGTGGGTCTGGAGTCACATGTAAACCAGACTAAGAGAGGATGGCAGATTTTCCCTCCCTGACAGACAGTCGTGAACCAGAAGGGTTTTTCCGACAATCGTTGTGAGACTCATAGTTCCAAATTAGCTTTTGATTGAAATTGAATTTGAACCCATGTGGCCAAAGCAATACCAGGGCCTCTTGGATTAACAGTACAGTGTTAATACCATGGGGTCATCCCCTCCACAAGCCTCTCGGCCAGGCCAGTATTTGTTATCCATCCCTAATCACCCTGAATGGGTCAGTTATTCATATTCTAATTACCCAGAGTCTAATGCTCTGGGGACCAGTGCTCAAATGCCATCATCGCTGCTGTAGGAATTTCAATACAATGAATAAATCTGGGATTGAAAACCAGGCTCAGTTTCGCTGTTGCCATTACCACAGCAAGTTGCCCTCTAGGGAAGGGAATCTGCCATCCTTGAGGAGAAAGTGAGGTCTGCAGATGCTGGAGATCAAAGTTGAAACTTTATTGCTGGAACAGCACAGCAGGTCAGGCAGCATCCAGGGAACAGGAGATTCGACGTTTCGAGAAGGGCCTGTGCCCGAAACGTCGAATCTCCTGTTCCCTGGATGCTGCCTGACCTGCTGTGCTGTTCCAGCAATAAAGTTTCAACTCAAATCTGCCATCCTTACTCGGTCTGGCCTACACGTGACTCCAGACCACAGCAATGTGGTTGACTGTGATCTGCCCTCTGCTACAGCCTCTCTCTTTCAGAGGGCAGTCAGGAATGGGCAACACATGCTGGCCTTGGCATCTACCAAAACAGATGACGATTTTAAAAAAAATGCAGCCTAACCTGTTGATCGGCATCAGCATGTTTTTAACATTTTGTGATCTGAAGTGAGTCTTCTATTCTACAGAAGCGATCATTACTTTCAGTGATAGCAACAGAAATTGCTGGAAAAACTCAGCAGGTTTGGTTGCATCTGTGGAAACTGTGCCCTATATCCGTGCTTCCCAAACCTTCCCCACCGTGACCCTATTTTTGAGGCTGTATAATTGTTGTGAGTCCCTCAGTACGATCTGAGAGAGCAGGCGCTTGTTAAAGCTGTATCTCAGTTGGAAATCCATGGTGACCTCGGCCTTCTTGGATCTGGTGACCCTGGGATTTTAGATTTTATTGTCACGTGTACTCAAGTACAGGAACACAGTGACAAGTGTATAATGTCGTGTGGGAAATCATGTCTCACACAATTGATTGAGTTTTTTTGAAGAAGTAACAAAGAAGATTGATGAGGGCGGAGGGGTGGATGTGGTATATATGGACTTCAGTAAGGCATTCGACAAAGATCCTCATGGTAGACTGGTTACCAAGGTTGGATCTCATGGATTACAGGGAGAACAAGCCATTTGGATACAGAACTGGTTTGAAGGTCGAAGACAAGAGAGTGGTGATGGAGGATTGCTTTTCCCTCTGGAGGCCTGTGACCAGTAGAGTGCCACGAGGATCGGTGCTGGGTCCACTACTTTTCATCATTTATATAAATGATTTGGATGTGAACTTAGGAGGTATACTTAGTAGGTTTGCAGATGACACCAAAATTGGAGATGTAGTGAAGAGGGAAGAAGGTTACCTTAGAGTACAATGGGATCTTGATCAGATGGGCCAGTGGGCTGAGGGGTGGCAGATGGGGTTTAATTTAGATAAATGTGAGCTGCTGCGTTTTGGAAAAGCAAATCAGAGCAGGACTTACACAGTTAGTGATAAGGTCCTAAAGAGCATTGCTGAACAAAGATACCTTGGCGTACAGACTCGTAGCTCCTTGAATGTGGAGTTGCAGGTAGATAGGATAGTGAAGAAGGCATTTGGTATGCTTTCCTTTATTGGTCAGAGTATTGAGTCCAGGAGCTGAGAGGTCATATTGCAGTTGTACAGGACATTGGTTAGGCCACTTTTGGAATATCGTGTTCATTTCTGGTCTCCTTCCTATTGGAAGGACGTTGTGAAACTTGAAGGGGCTCAGAAAAAGAATGTTGCCAGACTTGGAGGATTTGAGCTATGGGGAGAGGCTGAATAGGCTGGGGCTGTTTTGCCTGGAGCGTCGGAGGCTGAGAGGTGACCTCATAGAGGTTTATAAGATCATGAGGGGCATGGATAGGGTAAGTAGACAAGGTATTTTTCCTGGGGTGGGGGAGTCCAGACTAGATAGTGTAGTCAATTAGAGTCGAGAGTGTGATGCTGAAAAAGCACAGCAGGTCATGCAGCATCCGAGGAGCAGGAAGATCAATGCTTCGGGCAAAAGCCCTTCATCAGGAATTCCTGATTCCTGAAGAAGGACTTTTGCCCGAAACGTTGACTTTCGTGCTTCTCAGATGCTGCCTGACCTGCTGTGCTTTTCTAGCATCACACTCTCGACTCTAATCTGCAGTACTCATTTTCGGCATAGTTTTAGGGTGAGAGGGGGAAAAATTTAAAAGGGAATAAAGGGGCAATGTTTTCACACAGAGGGTGGTGTGTCTATGGAATGTGCTGCCAGAGGAAGTGGTGGAGACTGGTACAATTACAATATTTAGAAGGCATCTTATGAATAGGAAGGGTTCAGAGGGATATGGTCCAAGTGCTGGCAAATGGGACTAGATTGGGTTGGGATAACTGGTCGGCATGGATGAGTTGGACCGAAGGATCAGTTTCTGTGCTGTACATCTCTGTGACTCTATAACTCGGTGCCACCTTATGTACCAAAGTACCGATGGAGGAAAAAAACACTTAGATACAAAGTAGTAAGAAAAACAAGAGTTAAAAAGTTAGATTCCCTACAGTGTGGAAACAGGCCCTTCGGCCCAACAAGTCCACACCGACCCTCTGAACAGCAACCCACCCAGACCCATTCCTCTCCAACTAATGCACCTAACACTACGGGCAATTTAGCATGGCCAATTCACCTAACCTGTACACCTTCGGACTGTGGGAGGAAACCGTAGGAAACCCACGCAGACACGGGGAGAATGTGCAAACTCCACACAGACAGTTGCCCAAGGCAGGAATTGAACCCTGGTCCCTGGCCCTGTGAGGCAGCATTGCTAACCACTGAGCCACCGTACCGCCCCAAGTTAAGCATTACTTCATAGAAAGGTAAAGAAATAGGTTATAGTTTACATTAAAGTCTTTTGTAGCTTAAACTAGGGAAATAAAGGAATAAGCTAAAAGTTTCACAGCCCTCTGTTTATCTCGTTCTCCGGGGAGACCTCAGCAGTGTGCTCTCAAAGCAGCCGCTGCAGATACTGTTGCTGCAGTTGGAACTACTGCCTCTCCGATCTCCACCCCCCTTGGGAACATACCTGGGCAGATCCACTTGCACGCCTAGCTGAGACACTGCCATTTGGGTGACAACTCCTACATTGAGGAGCCCTGCCTTATATAATTGACAGCCTGGGCGTGCCCACAGTAAGTGTGCAGCAAAAGTGGCCTGATTTCAAATGGACACTCACTTGGAGGAAACCTCACAGTGTGGTCCTTGTGCAACATCCTCACAATTCATCACCAAATTGTCACTGCCATTGCTACAGTCACCAGTGACGGCCTGTAATCGTCAGCAGTTCTGGTCTTAAACGGTTCAGAATGTTCTGTCCAAGTAGAACCTGCTTGGAAGGTCAGAATCTATAATTGTCCAACTAGATGTTTTTGTTAACATTGCAATTAAAAGTAGTTCAAAAATAAAATTGTCACCGTTACATTTTGCCCAAAGAATCCTGATTCAGCCATTAGGCTTGTGTGTTTGACCCTGAACATTGACTTGTTACTGACCTGGGAGAAAGTGAGCAATGCAGATGCTGGAGATCAGAGTCAAGAGTGTGGCGCTAGAAAAGTACAGCAGGTCAGGCAGCATCCAAGGAGCAGGAGAGTCGAATTTTCAAGCATCAGCCTTTCGTCTGGAATACAGTGTGAGGTTTCCATCTGAAATCAGGCCACTTTTGCTGCACGTTTGTTACTGACCTGCCTCCAATGGCTCTTATCTCTGTGTCTGGGATTGCGATGGGGAATCACTAGGGGTACAGCTCAGACCTGACCACACTGGCACACCCGTGCATCATCTCAGATACTGTGGATAAATGCCCTGTCTGTCTGGACACCGTTGTGAGGATGTTTGCGTATATTTTGTGTATATGTTGTACTCCAGCAGAAAGCGAGATGGAGGTCATCACTACCACCGCCCAGGGGACAGCAGTGATTTTGCCAAACAATCCCGAAAGCGTCGACTTGTCTTCCGTGAAGTCCATGATGTCGACGGTGATGAACATGGGCAGCCTCAACGGGGAGGCCGGTGAGATGCCGAGTAACAAAAGCCCCTCAAAGTCTTCCATACGAGCTGGGAAAATCAAGCAGGTAGGCTCTGAGGGAAAGGCTGAAACCTGGGGGGGGGTCGGGGAGCAGGTGGTGGGGGTGTCACTCAACACTGGTCACTTTGGCACTTGCACAGACCTTCTTACTCCTTCATTCGTCCTGGAATTTGTCAGCCATCTGGTTCAACCACTTCTGGAGTATTGCGTGTGATTCTGGTCTCCCTCCTGTCAGAAGGATGTTGTGAAACTTTAAAGAGTTCAGAAAACATTTACAAGGATGTTGCCAGGACTTGGAGGGTTTGAGTTACAGGAAGAGGCTGAACAGGCTGGGGCTGTTTTCCCTGGAGCGTCGGAGGCTGAGGGGTGACCTTATATAGAGGTTGATAAAATCATGAGGTGCATGGATAGGATAAATAGACAAGGTCTTTACCTTGGGGTGGGTGATTCCAGGACTAGAGGGCATAGAGTGGGAGGGGAAAGATTTAAAAGCAACCTAAGGGACAACATTTTCACACAGAGGGTGGTACGTGTATGGAATGAGCTGCCAGAGGAAGTGGTGAAGGCTGGTACAATTACAAAATTTAAAAAGCATCTGGATGGTATATGAATCGGAAGGGTTTGGAGGGATGTGGGCCAGGTGCTGGCAAATGGGACTTGATTAGTTTGGGATATCTGGTTGGCATGGACGAGTTGGACCTAAGGGTCTGTTTCCATGCTGTCCACCCCGATGAGTGACAAGCGTGCCCCTTGTCAGTCATTACCCTCAGATACCTTGTTTGCCTGAGAGGCGTGAGGCTGACACCTGTGCGAGTGGAACATGGGCTGGTCTTCCAGCACCGTACTGAAGGAGTGCTGCATTGTCAGAGGCGCCTCTTCTTGAATAAGATGCTGAGCTAGTTGCAAAGGATCCTGTGCAGCTTTTTCAGAGCAGAGCAATGTACATTGGTCAAACATTAGTCAACATTCCTAACACGTTAACTGTCAAACAAACAAACACCCAAATGACGTGATGAACTTGCTGGCTGTGGAAAGTTGCTATTTTTTTAATCCTACATTGCCACAGAGACTACAGAATTGTTATGGTACAGAAGAAGGCCATTCGGCCCATTGTTTCTGCAAATTGCCGGATTGGTTGTAAATCTCGGTGTCCTGAGGTCATGTAAGGTGCTATATAAATGTAGGTTTTTCAGCTTTCTGGTCAAAAAGAATGTTTTGTCTTTCGTCTCTTGCTACCTTTAAATGCACCAACCCTTTCCCCCATTAGCTCATTCGCAAGCCCCTTCCGACCCCGTTGACAGCTTGCCTCTCAGACTTTCAGAAGGTTTGCCTCGGGGTTTCATTTCTGGAGCCTCTGGCCAGTATTGAAGCCTACACTGGGCCCTGACATGACCTGCTGTTGTAGCCCAGCAGCAACGGAATCTGAGCCTGTTGCCATCAGCCACAACCTGGAATGGGCAGTTTGACAGGAATATGAGTTTGATTATCATGAGGATGAGTTTTGTACCATAACCAGAGGGTAAAAAGCTTGGATAATTTCATGATGTCAACGATTGCCCATCTATCAGATCAGCCATGATCTCATTGAATGGTAGAGCAGACTCGATGGGCTGAATGGCCTTTTTCTGCAATGTTTTATGACTTTATAGTTCCTTGAGGTCAGACTCGTGATATAAATACGAAAGAGCTCATCTCAAGATCCCAAAAAATTCAATTCAACCTGTTTAACATTCCGATTACAACCCATTCCTCAGTGCCATGCTCTGGCATATTTGCTGTGTTCATGTTTATGGGCATCATGTATTCAGGAGTGTGCCCAGTATCTGATTGGATACAATGGTGTCGCGAGATTGTGAACTAAGATAAGCTGGGGGATTTGGGGATGGGTGAGGGTGGGGCCTGAGGACACAGGTGGGATCTGAAATCATCAAGGGACAATAGCTTCAAAACCGCCCCCCTCGCTGCCCAAAAATCCTAAGATATCCTCAGGCAAGGTGTTCGGTAGTTGGCATCTTAAATATGGGAGCTGCGGCCAAGAAGGCACAATCATGGTGTGGGAGTGAAGAGAGAGGAAATACTTATAACCTCTCCTTGTTTACAAGGGAGCAAGAACCTTTCCTTATTGCCACTGCTCTCCTTTTCCAGCAGACCCACCCCCCCAACGTCAGCATGGGATAGACTTACCCAGAACCTGAACCCCCAAACCCCACCTGCTGTGGGTCTGCAGTTGAAGCCACACACTAAAGTCCAAGTTCCTGTGTAGCCCACCCACTCCCAGCGTGTCTGTTAAAATCCCCCCCACACCTGCCATCTTGTACACCTCAAATTATCGAAAGGCGACCTGAGTCTTTTGAACCAGACCGTGCCAGATACAGATTGTTGAGCTGTTTTAGTTCTACACTGTGATTGTTGTAATCAAACCCTCACCAACATTCAGTTAAACTGCTGAACTTCCCTGTGTAAACTCTGGGCATTGGTGCTCGTTGTGTCACCTCCTCCTCCTGCAGCCCTCTCTGATATCTCTGCTTCTCTAATTCTGGTCTCCCGCTATGTTGCTGACTTCTGGTGACACTCTAGCTTCAGCTGCCAAGACCCTGAGCTCTCGAATTTCCTTCTCAAACCTTTTCGCTGTCTACGTCTCCTTCCTCCTTTCAGGCAGTCCTTGTTCTTTGACCAAGTGTTTTGTCACCTGTTCAAATACCACCTCCTTACAGCCCCCCTCTAAATTTTTTTTATTCACTGATGGGATGAGGGCATCGATAACTAGGCCAGCATTTATTGCCCATTTCTAATTGTTTAGAGTGAACCACATTGCTGTGGGTCTGGATTCACATATAGGCCAGACCAGGTGAGGATGGCAGTTTCCTTCCCTAAAGAACATTAGTGAACCAGATAGGATTTTCTGACAATCAACAATGAATTCAAGGTCGTCATTTGACTGTTTTTTCCAGATTGGCACGGTGGCACAGTGGTTAACACTGCTGCCTCACAGCACCAGGGACTCAGGTTCAATTCTGGCCTTGGGTGACTGACTGTGTGGAGTTTGCGCTTTCTCCCTGTGTCTGTGTAGGTTTCCTCCGGGTGCTCCAGTTTCCTCCCACAGTCTAATGATGTGCCGGTCGGGTGAATTGACCATTCTAACTTGCCCATAGTGTTAGGTGCATTAGTTAGAAGGAAATGGGTCTGGGTGGATTACTGTTCGGAGGGTCGGTGTGGACTTGTTGGGCCGAAGGACCTGTTTCCACACTGTAGGGAATCTTAAAAAAAAGATTTTACTTTTAGTGAATTCATAATCCACCATCTGCCGTGGCAGGGTTTGAACCCAGCTCCCCAGAATATTACCCGGGTCTCTGGATTAACAGCCCAGCGATAATGCCACTGTACTTCCTAAGGCTCGTGTTGTCCTTTGAGAATTTGAAAGGTGACGTAAGTGTAAGAATATACAAACTGGGAGCAGCAAGTTGACCATTCAGCCCCTTAAGTCTGCAATATCATTTGATAGGATCATAGCCTTCATTCCACTTCCTCAGCCACTCATTGTATTTCTTTGTACTCTCCTGGAGATCAAAAATCTGTTGATCTCTCTGTTGAGTACACTCAAGGATGCACTATCTTCTGATATAGAGAATTACAAAGATTCTCAAGCCTTTGAGTTAAGAAAAAATTTCACTTAATCCCAGTCCTGAATGATTGTCCCTCTTATTAGGCTCGAAAAGGATGAACGCTGGAAAATTGTTTCTGTTGGGCGGGGATACTAGGACACGTGGGCACAGCCTTAGAATTAGAGAGGGTCAATTTAGGACGGAAATGAGGAGACATTTCTTCAGCCAGAGAGTGGTGGGTCTGTGGAATTCACAGAGTGCTGTGGAGGCCGGGACGTTAAATGTCTTCAAGGCAGAGATTGATAAATTCTTAATCTTGCAAGGAATTATGGGATACGGGGAGAGTGTGGGTAAGTGGCATTGAAATGCCCATCAGCCATGATTGAATGGCGGGGTGGACTCGATAGACCGAATGGCCTTACTTCCATTCTCATGATCTTATGGCCTTGTTCCTCAGCCAGGTGGAAGTGCACTCTCAGCTTCTTTATGCCATTAATTTGGCTGAACTTTCCTTCCACAAGATGCTGGAAAGAATAAAGTCAACTTTTTTCTGGTCTCCATTGGAAATGCCCATTCCCTAGCTAGTGACACCATTCCTCTCCCTGACCACAGTCTTGAGATGAAGCCAGTCTGTTCACACCGTGGTGCCCAGGTCTTGTGTTTGTGATGTTACTAAGACCGCCTATTTCCATCATTGTTACATTTGCCCTGTCTCAGCTCATCGGCCCTAAGACCCTCATTCGTGTCCTTTGTCATCTCCCAGTTTGACTATTCTGATACATTTCAGGCCGCTTTCCCACATTTGACCTTCTGCAAAATCAAGATCTTCCAAATGAAGCCCCATTCTCCTGTGTGCTCGCAAGCTCCCAGTCCAGCAACACCTGGATTTTGTTAATAAAAACCTACCCAAGGAGCAGGAGTAGGCCCATTTGGCCTCTTGAGCGTGCTCCACCATTTAATACTATCATGGCTGATATTATCTCAGCCTGAGCTCCATTTTCCTGCTCACTCACTGAAACCCTTTGAACAATTACTGCTTAAAAATCATGTCCATCTCCTTCAATTTATTCAGTGTCCTGACATCCACTGCACTCTGGGGGAGTGAATTCCACAGATTCATGATGCTTTGAGAAATTTATTCTTCTCCTGTTTCCCGATCTCTTCATGGCCTTGTAGCCTCCCTATTTGTGTGATCTCCTTCAACTCCCCAGTACCAGCTCTCAGCTAATTCTGGTGTCTGGTGCAGCCCAGTTTTAATGGCTTAGTTATTTGCCATGCTGCAGAATTCTCTCCTGAAATCTCCCCATCTCTCTACCTCACCATTCTCCTGAAGACCTTATCTCTTGACCAAGCCTTTGGTCATCTGCTCTCTCCTGTGGCATCTCATCCCTCAATGTTTTATAATGCTCCTGTGAAGCTCCTTGGAACATGTTACATGGTAGACGCTATCTAAATATAGCTTCTTGTAGTGGATTGTAGGTAGCTGAAACACCAGCACTGATCCTTGGCTGCATTTATTGCAGCACTTGAAAATGGCCACTTTCTTCCTATTATTTGCTAACTGTCTGTTAACTAGCCCTCATACTGGTCACCTTTCTGGTTTTGGATTGCTGAGTTCTTTCCCCTCTCCCCACCGAGTCACATTTCCACCCCATTCTTTTTGTTCACCAACTCTTCACCCTATACACCCACTCTCACACTCTCTCACACTCTCTCACACACTCTCTCTCACACTGTCTCACACACTCACACACACTCTATCTCACTCTCTCACGTGCACGCACGCGCGTGCGTGCACACACGCACATACATCGATGTTTCGATCATAACCTCTTTATCACGCATGTGCCTGAAACATAGACTCTCCTGCTCTTCGTATGCTGCCTGACTGGTTGTGATTTTCCAGTGCCACACTCAGTGGCAATGTAGCTGAGGAATATCTTTTGACTTGTCCTTTCTCGGTGTATAGGAGTGTCGCTGTTTGAGGCCAACAGTGATCACTCATCTTTGATTGCTATTGAAGGTGGTTTGTGAGTCTCCCTCGTGGTCACACTGAAACCTACCCCCAGGCTCAAGGGCCAGTGATGCTCTCAGATCCACATCCCACAACACTGGGGAGGAAAGAAAGCTCTGGCCTAACACTGGGCATTGGGACAACCGTTGATTCCTTACAGTGTGGAAGCAGGCCAATCAGCCCATCGAGTCCACACTGACCCTCGGAAGAACATTCCACCAGACCCAACCCCCTACCCTATCCTCCTTGGCCAATCCACCCCAACCTGGACATCTTCGGATTGTGTGAGAAAACCAGAGCACCTGGAGAAAACCCACGCAGACATTGGGAGAATGTACAAACTCCACACCCACTGGATCCCTGGTGTTAAGAGGCAGCAGTGCTAACCACTGAGCCACTGTGCTGAGAAGGGGCATGTCTGATTATGTTGATACTGCACTTGGTGTGTGTAGGCAAAAGTTCAATTTATATAGCATCTTTCATGAGAACAAGTCACAGTCATGGCCCACACAGGCTGGTCATGTGTAGGAAACACAGCAGCCGGTTTGCACACAGACAGCTCCCACAAACAGCGTTGTGACTACGACCTGATAATCTTGATATTAAGTTTTCTCTCTGTGATCTTTGACCGAGGGATTAATATTGGCCAGGACACTGAGAAAACTGGGCCTCTGCTTTTCTTTGAACTCTGAGAGAAAGGAGATCTTGTGAGCCTAAGGGCCTCTGGGTTAACCCGTCCTGTGAAAGGGAGCGCCTCTGACAGTGCAGTAGTCCCTCAGTACTGCAGTGGAATGTTTACCTTGATCTCAGTGTCTGAGTCATGGAGAGTGGTGGTGGCGGGGTTGGGGGGGGTAAACTTGGAATCCAGGGATTTCTTAATCTGAAGCAGAAGGGTGACCAGCTGAGCAAGGAGTGACCCACAAAGGTCACCTGTTCACTTCCAACAGCTGCACAATGGAAGCAAACCAGAATTCTTATGGATGGAGAGAGAGAGAGTCTGCGTGGGGCTGTGTGTGTCAGTATGGATGTGTGTGTGTCTGCGTGGGGCTATGTATGTGTGTGTGTGTTTGTTTCTGTGTGGGCAGGTGTGTGTCAGTATGGATGTGTGTGTGTCTGCGTGGGGCTATGTGTGTGTGTGTGTGTTTGTTTCTGTGTGGGCAGGTGTTTGTCAGTATGGATATGTGTGTGTCTGCGTGGGGGTATGTGTGTGTATTACAATGCAGCTGAATTCAGGACCAGCTCTGCTAAGGGGCTGTGAAACAAATCAGCTCCAGACACTTATCGAAAGTAGTTAACCGAGCTATAAAAGCGATAAGCCCGTGTGATGAAACAGTGTTGGAGCTTTGTGCCCTGGACAATGTGCTTGAAATAGGGAATTGATCTTTTCCTTTCTCTCGAAGCCAGATGCTGAAAGTAAATTTTACTCCCAGCTTTCTCTTTCCGACGATCAGCACTTTCAATTTTTGTGGAATTCTGCAATGGCACTGTGTGTGTGTGTGTGTGAGTGTGAGTGAGTGTGTGTTGTATGAAAGTGAGAGAGAGAGGCAGGGAGCCTCCATCCAGTAGCAGCTGTTGTGGCTTGTAAACATTTGCACTTTTCCCTGTAGCAGAGTGTACAGTGCTGCCGTTTGTTTGACTGACCTGCCCTGTGCTATGTGCAATGTGCTGGTATGGGAGTCAGTCTTACTGGCTGGTTAATGATAAACTACAGAGTCAATATTCACAGGGCCAGGCAGCACAGCTCTGATCTCCAGTCCAAGGTTAAACAGGGGAGTGGGGTGGGTGAGGGACGGCTGCTGACTATTCCAGTCTGTTGTTAAATTGAAAGGCCTCAGAGGTGCAGGCAGCTGCAGTTTTTTGGAAGGGTGCAATACTGCGCCGAATTAATTGGTTCCTTCTCTTTAAATCTGAGAGAAGGAGTTGGCTGTCAGAGTAGCAGCACCAGTTCTGACTGAAAAAAGCCACTTGTTGCTTTCCTTCGCTAACAGGCTGGAGCCCAGGCTCAGGCTTTGCTGTAAAGATGTTAACACCCCCCTCATCCCAGCCGGACAAGGGCAGTGGGGTATTTTTAAAACTGTGGCAGAGGTTCTGACGCAGCGCGGGTACACTCTGTAGTCACAGATCTTGGCTGACCCAGCAGTTGGCTGGCACTGTCCCAAGCTCTCAATCTTCCAGTTGACTGTTCCATCTGGTAGCAAAGAGGGGGGAAGTCACTCATTCACATCGAGGGAATTTTGTCTTTGCTGCTTTGGGAAGTGAACATCTTTGACGGCAGTGACTGTCACTTTTTTTATCCTGTTCATCCCCGAGCTCAGTTTTAGCACAAGCCAGTGTAATGTACTTTGATGTCTCAAACTGTGCTCCAACTGAAATAGGCTGTTTTTTAAAACAGAGTCTCTGACCTTCATTTGCATTTCCTTGTGTTCCTTTGTACTCTGTCACCCCAAGCTATGATGCAGTTTGTGTTCCAACTTTGAAATGAATTGATTATTCTCTGTCACCTGACTAAGGGTAATAATGTGAAGCCAGGCAGTGTGAGAAGAGATACCGATGACCTGATAGGCATGACTGAGCGGATTTTGGATTGGCCTGCAGGTCCCCTCCCTAACCTTCTTTGTGGATGTTCCCCAGTGCTCCCACAATCTCTCCTCTCCAGAAGCGTTGACTCCTTGCAGAGTTATGGTTCCACATTTTGTGTCGAACTGAGCCTGTCCAAGTGGCCCACTCTTCACTCAGGACCCTGGACAGTGAGTGCTGTTCACCTCTTTGAGCAGGAGAGACATTGGTGCAGTTCATATCAGGTCGTACCCTGTGCCTTTCACTTCCTGAGTGTGGTAGAAATAGTCCGAACGTAGTATGACCACAGATGTGACAAGACTCGGATAATTTTCGAACGCATATCAAAGTCTTAGAGTTTTACAGCATGGAAACAGGTCCTTCGATCCAACTTGTCCATGCTGTCCAGTTTTCACAATTAATTTAGTCCCACTTGCCCATGTTTGGTCCATGTCCCTCCATACCTATCCCATCCATGTACTTGTCCAAATGTTTCTTAAAGGACAAAATGGTATTCACCTCAACCACTACCTCTGGCAGCCCATTCCAGACCCTCACCACTGTGAGAAAAAATTTGCCCTTCTGGATCCTTTCGTATCTCTCCCCTCTCACCTTAAACCTCAGTTTTACAGTCCCCTACCACGGGGAAAAGCTGTTGGCTATCCCCCTTATCTATGCCTCTTGTGATTTTATAGACCTCAATAAGGTCGCTGCTCAGTCTCCTATGCTCCAGGGGAAAAAAGTCTCAGCCTCTCCTTATAACTAAAACCTTCCTGTCCAAGTAGCATCCTGGTACATCTTTTATGCACTCTTTCTAGTTTAATAATATCCTTTCTATAGTAGGGTGACCAGAACTGCGCACAGTACTCCAAATCTGGCCTTACCAATGTCTTGTACAGCTGCAACAAGCCAGTCACTAGTAGAACACATACCTCTGTGAGGCTGTGCTAATTTAACATTTAACAATCTAATGGAATGAGCCACTGCTGTCTCAGGATTATAATTACTTAGCGAATCCTCAGGACTTTTCCTTGCCTTGTTGATGGTATTAGCAACAGTACTGGAAAAACGAAGTTTTTGTTCTTGAAGGAGGAAACTTAAGGCCAAATCATAGCCATCAACCTGTCCTAAAAACTCTGCTCACATTTTGACAGCTGTTACAAATTGCATCACAGCAGCTGGTAAAATCCACATCATTCTAAAGCAATCTACAGTATTTGAAATAAAAGATTTTCTTTTAAGAAAAGCCAGTTTGTCCTATCTCCCGGTGTTAATGAATCCTTCAAGATCCAGAATTCCAAGATCCAAAGGTGAATCTTCATCAAAATTTAATCTGGTCTTCCTAGGACAGGACCTTATCTGTGTGCCACGTTTCACTGAATTCCATCCATTACATTTTAGATATTTTGTCTACAAGCTAACAACCCAGGATGAAGCATTCTCTCTGTCCAGCCTCAGTGGTGGAGCTAATAAAGTATATTCATAGGCATTTGGTATGCACATGTACACTTAGGTGTGCACATGTACACTTAGGTGTGCACATGCAGATGTGACCAGCCCATGGTATTACTGGGCAAGTCAGAGTGAAATCTGGTTTGATTGATCAAATGTTTTCATTTGTTTAGTTCATTAATGTGTTAAACATATTGAGGCTACAGCTTTCTTTTTTATGTAATAAACTTCTGTTCTCCTGTTAAAGAAAGTCAAACCAATCTATCCAAATATCAAGGACTATAAGATCAAAACTTCAAACTGTATTCAATTGCCATCCCTTCCAGAGACTCAAAGCTAGAGAAATGTCTACCCTGACCTCAATTCCTTCAGTTTCTACTGAACTGACTCCTTGCATTTTCTTTGGTATGGACTATGGAGATAATTCAATGAGTCTATTCCATAGTTGTTGACATGAACCTTTTACAAATCTGAAAGCTTAAACTTTCTCAGTTCTAATGACCTGCACATCTCTAACCAAGATTAGGGATCTTAAGGTGAAGGAGCCCCTAGGGAACAGTGACCATAATATGGTAGAATTCAGGAGAAAGTGATGACTGCAGATGCTGGACATCAGAGTCGAGAATGTGGCGCTGGAAAAGCACAGCAGGTCTGCAAAGGACATGCAGGTCCTGGGCCGCCTCCATCGCCATACTCTCACCACCCGACGCCTGAAGGAACAACGCTTCATCTTCGGCCTTGGGACTCTCCAACCTCATAGCATCAATGTGCACTTCACCACTTTCCTCATTTCCTCCCTCCTCCTCACCCCACTCCCCACCCCCGCCACCTTATCCCAGTTCCAACCTTCCAACTCAGTACCACTCTCATGACCTGTCCATCTTTCTTCCCACCTATCTGCTCTACTCTCCTCTCTGACCTATTACCATTACCCCACCTCTGTCTACCTATCGCACACTCAACTACCTTCCCCTAACCCCACCCCCCTCCCATTTATCTCTATACCCCACCCCCTGGCTCACAAGCCTCATTCCTGATGAAGGTTGTTGCCCGAGACATCGATTCTCCTGCTCCTCGGATGCTGCCTGACCTATGGTAGAATTTACCCTGCAGTTTGAGAGGGAGAAGCTGGAATCAGACCTAATGGTATTACCATTGAGTAAAGTTAACAACAAAGTCATGAGGGAGGAGCTGGCCAGAGTTGATTGGAAGGGGAGCCCAGCGGGGAAGACAATGCAGGTCTTTCGGGGATAATTTGAGAGGCATAGCAGAAATTCATCCCAAGGAAGAAGAAATTACTAAGGTGGGGACAGGGCAACTGTGGTTGGCAAGGGAAGTCAGGGAAAGTGTAAAAGTAAAAGAAATTGCATACAGTATGGTGAAGAGTAGTGGGAAGCTAAAGGATTGGGGAGGCTTTTAAAAATCACCAGAGGATAACCAAAAATGCACTTGGTGGATACGAAGTTAAGCTAGCTAATAATTTATGTAATAAGACGCAAGAGGTTTGTTTACATATATAAAAAGGAAAGAGAGAGGCAAGGGTGATCATTGGACCGTTGGAAGATGAGGCTGGAGAAGTAGTAATGGGGAACAAAGAAATGGCAGAGGAACTGAATAGGTACTTTGTATCAGTCTTCATGGATGAAGATAACAGCAGCATACCAGAACTTTGGAAGAATCAGGGAGAAGAGGTGAATGTAATGCCCATCACTAAGGAGAAGGTGCTGGGGAAGATGACAAGTCTGAAGGTGAATAAATCACCTGGACTGGATGGACTGTACCCAAAAGTTCTGAAGGAGGTAGCTTAGGAAATTGTAGAGGCATTAGTGGTGATCTTTCAGGAATCACTGGAATCAGGGAACGTCCCAGAGAACTGGAAAATAGCTCATGTAACACCCTTGTTTAAAAAGGGAGGGAGGAAGAATTTCAGGAAACTACAGGCTAGTTAGCCTGACCTCGATTGTTGGTGGTATTTTAGAGTCCAGTATTAAGGATGAGATTGTGGAGTACTTGGAAGTGTGTGGTAAAATGGGGCTGAGTCAGCACGGCTTCGTCAAGGGAAGGTCATGTCTGACAAATCTGTTAGAATTCTTTGAGGAGGAAGTGACTAAGTTAGACTAAGGAGAGCTGGTGGATGTGCTCTATTTGGATTTCCAGAAGGTTTGCACAGGAGACTGCTGAATTAGATAAGAGCCCATGGTGTTCAGGACAAGGCACTGATTGGCGTGGATAGAGGATTGGCTGACTGGCAGAAGACAGAGAGTGGGAATAAAGAGGTCTTTGTCAGTTTGGCAGCTGCTTACTAGTGGAGTTCCACAGAAGTCAGTGTTATTTGTATTATATTTGAACAATCTGGATGAAGGAACTGAAATCATTATTGCTAAGTTTGCAGCTGACACAAAGATAGGTGGAGGGACAGGTAGGACTGAGAAAGCAGAGGCTGCATAAGGACTTGGACAGGCGAGGAGAGTGACAAACCCAGTAGTATAAACCTATTTTTGTTACCACTGCAGGGGCCTGAAATCACACACTTAATGACAACTGCTGAATTTAGGCGCTGTCCTGGAAAGACTGTTTGACCTTGTTTTGTTCATTTAAACAAAAACCTTCACAGAAATAACCAACACTCATCTGCCTCTACTTTTGAAATCCAAATTTTGAAAATGGTACTAATATTTATAAATTATACACACAATGTATACATGTGTGTGCACATATTCATACACAAACATTTACACGTTATAAGATATTTACATATTATCATGTACACATAAGCATTGGGCTAGTGAATGTCTTAAATCTGCTAGAAATGTTATTGGATAGTCATTTCAGTGAGCTAGCATGGGAATGAAAAACTAAATGGTCACATGCTGTGCTGTATGAAGCGACATTTCTGTGCAGCACCCATTGAGTGAAAAAGAAACACTTGTACTATTGGGCAAGACAAAGACCTGATTGAATGGGTTTATGGCTAAAGCTTGTTTGACTAATGTCATGATGGCTATGTTCCACCCAGATTAAACAACCCTCATTCACTCCTGTGTTCCCCCGCCAGTTTCCATTCCAATAAAACTCCTATCACTGGCAAGAGACCCAACTTGCTTTTTTTTAAATTGCACCTTAACCTCAGTCCCAACCTTGCTCTGCTTTTCCAATCTTGTGCACATCGTACAGGGCAGGTGGTGACATTGTGGATTATTAGTCCCAAGACTCAGGCTAATCATAGAGTCCCTACAGTGTCGGAGCAGGCCATTTGGTCCATCAAGTCCACGCCATCCCTCTGAAGATCATTCCACCCAGAACCGCCCCATCAACCCCACATTTCCAATGGCTAACCCACCTAGCCTGCACACCTCTGGACACTACAGGGCAATTTCCCACGGCCAATCCACCCTAACCTGCACATCTTTGGGCATCCGGAAGAAACCCACGCAGACACTGGGGAAATGTGCAAACTCCACATGGAGAGTCGCCCCAGGGTGGAATGGAAAATGGGTCTCTGGTCCGATGAGGCAGCAGTGCTAACCACGGAGCCAACGTATTGCCCCTGTTTAGGGGCATGGGTTCTAATCCCACCATGGGCTACTGGTAGAATTAAGTTTATGGAATCTTATCTCTGTACCTGTAATTACAAACGTTTTGTTGTAAAAATCCACCTGGGACACTAATGAGATCTCTGAGTAAGCATTCACTCACAAATGATGAAATCTGCCAGCTCTGGCCTCCACGTGACTCCAGGCTGAAAATGATTGTCTAAAATAATCTCCATTAGGTACTGGCAACAACAACTGGCCTTGCCATTGTTGATGTGGAAGAGCCGGTAATGTTACAAGTCTCACAACATCAGGTTATAGTCCCAACAGGATTATTTGGAAGCACTAGTTTTCGGAGCGCTGCTCTTTCATCAGGTAACTAGTGGAGCGGGTCACCCGATGAAGGAGTGGCGCTCCGAAAGCTAGTGTGCTTCCAAATAAACCTGTTGGACTATAATCTGGTGTTGTGTGATTTTTAACCTTGCTATTGATGGCCACTTCCAATGGGGGGGGGGGGGGGAGGGGAGGGGTGTCAGGGAGTGGGGTGGGAGGTTTGTAATAATGGATTGGCAGGAAAAGTGCAGTAAGTGTTTGTGTGTTCAGAGCTGACCATCCCAAGAGTGCATTTGGCAGAGGGACACCCTTCTGCAACTTTGTCAACAAAGTTTCGGGGTGCAGGGGTATAGGAAACATCTCTTGCAGAATGCTCAACTTCTGCTTGAGGAGCAGGCACTGACAATGTGCCTGATGCTGCATGTGACTCTGACTCATTCCCTTTTGTAACGCAGCACACCGGTCTCGGTAGCCTCTGACTTTGTTTTCACCCGAGCTCCTCCTCACTGATCCACACATTGCTGTTCTGCCCCTTACAGGAAGCCAAAGAAGAGAAGTCTTTCTTTATCTGTCCACTGTGCGAGAAGGATTGTGGAACCCAGCACCAGCTAACGATGCACATTCGACAGGTAGGTTGTGGTTTGTGGCACCACTCTCTAGGCTGTTCAGGCCCGGTGCACTTTGTCGTTAGCTCTAATGTGGTGAAAAGTTGTGCTCTGCCTCACAAGCCTTTACCATACATCAAGTGTTCTCAAATTAGTAAAGCCACGTTATAAAGGAAGAAAAAGCAAAAAAAAGCACGGTTGCACAATGCATTTTCAGCACATTGTACAATTCGGAAGGCAGATCTTTGCGAGCAGTGTGTGAGTGAGAGAGAGAGAGAGATGGGTTTGATTCAGTGTGATGGCTAACATTTGTTTGCATCACAGGAAGAACTTATGGTGTTTGCAGTCAGCTGCAGCTCAGACAATGCAACCAGCACATCCCTGCCCCCAGCCAGGGGAGCAGGAGCTGAACTGAAGTGGCACACAGCACTACGTTGTATTGAAATGAAAAGTGTCCAGATAAAGCTCCATGTGAACCTGTAATAACAATCATCTTGCCTGTAACACACAGCCTCCCATTGTCATCTTTAATTCCCCCCCCCGTCGATGCCTGCCCCACTTTGCCTTATAAATGCTCCTTGCAATGGTCCTCGATCAGATCAGAAACACTTGACACAAACCCCTCCCTGTGTGTGTCTGTGCCTTGCTCACATTGTGCAGTCTGACCACAACTATCTCAAACTACCTGCTGTGTAGGGTGGCATGGTGGCTCAATGGTTAGCACTGCTGTCTCACAGCACTAGGAACCCAGGTTCAATTCCACCCTCAGGCGATTGTCTGAGTGGAGTTTGCACAATCTCCCCGTGTCTGCGTGGGCTTCCTCCCACAGTCACAAAGACGTGCAGGTCAGGTGAATTGGCCATGCTAAATTGCCCATAGTGTTCAGGGATGTGTAGGTTAGATAGATTAACCATGGGGCATGCAGGTTACAGTGGAAGGGTGGGTGGGATGCTCTTAGGAGGTTCGGTATGGGCCAAAAGGCCGAGTTCTGCACTGTAGGTATTCTGTGATACCTTCTGAAATTTATATCCATACGCCATTGCTTTTCTCAGTGACTGACATTTCAAATGTTGAAATCATGGGAGTTAAATGAAAATGAGAAGTTGTACAGTTTTATACTTCAATCTTCCTTGACACTAGGAGACAACAATAAGTGTCATCTTCAGGTGAAGCAGTGTTAGAGGGCATAAGATAATTGGAATAGCTGTGCAGATGCAATTTGATCCCCATTTTAAAGTCCAATCCGTGTGCTTACTTTTTAAAACCATTTCAGGATGTCGTTTCAAAGTGATCGGTTTACATTGCAGTTTTCCTTTTGGAAGTCGTCCTGTAATATTTTTGTTCTAAATTAGTTTGAGAAGTTCTTTTTTTAAGAGAACGTGTTGGAAGCTAAACAATTCAGAGTTGTACTGGTCCATCCTGGGAAAGTTGACATACAGTGTGGAACTTGGAATCCACTATCCTGGGTAACCTCCAAGTAACTGCTCTGGGCTACAACTAGTCAAGTTCAAGTTAATCCCAGTCTTTTGGGAGACACTGAGATGTTAATTAAGAATCTTAAAGGAGGCGTTGAAAGACCTATAAGACAAGTTGATGAATAAATGTAATCATGTTATTGGGGAAATGCAATCTTTATTTTTAGAAAATTAGTTTTTACCTTCTGGATCTGCAAGACCATCTACAAGTCAGAAGTGTGGTGAAATACTTTTCACTTGTCTGGATGGGTGCAGCTCCAACAACACTCAAGGAACTTGACACCATCTAGGACAAAGCAGCCCTCTTTGGCACCACATCCACCATCTTCGATGTTCAGTCCCTTCACCACTGATGTGCAGTAGTGTCAGTGTGTGCTATCTACAAGATGCATTGCTACAACTCACCAAGTTCCTTCAACAGCACTTTCCAAATCTGTGACCTCTATCACCTAGAAAGACAGAAGTAGCAGATACATAGGAACACCACAACCTATAATTTCCCTGCCAAGACACAGAGCACCTTGACGGTGGCTCAGTGGTTAGCACTGCTGCCTCACAGCGCCAGGGACCCAGGTTCAAATCCAGCCGCAGGCGACTGTTTGTGTGGAGTTTGCACATTCTCCCTGTGTCAGTGTGGGTCTCCTCTGAGTGCTCTGGTTTCCTCCCACAATCCAAAGATGTGGAGGTGAGGGTGAATTGGCCATGTTAAATTCCTAAGTGTTCAGGGATGTGTAGGTTAGGAGATTAGTCAGGGGTAACTGTAGAGTAATAGGGTAGGGGAATGGATCTGGGTTACTCTTCGAAGAGTCGGTGTGGACTTGTTGGGCCGAAGGGCCTGTTTCCACACTGTAGGGATTCTATGATGGTTCTATGACTTCACTGTCATGGGGTCAAAATCCTGAAACTCTCTCAACAGCACTAAGGTATGCCTGCAGCAGATGGATTGCAGCAGTTCAAAGAAGGCAGCTCGCCAACATCTCAAGGGCAATTAGGGATGAGCAGCAAAGTCCCATGAATGAAAAATGTGCCCCTATTTGAAGCAAATGGAAAAGCTGTATCAGTGAGGGTAAAGAAATGGTGTCGGAAAAGACTTTGAATGATTTTGAAAACCTTTTGAATGAATTTGCATGGCAAAACCCTGTAATGAATGTGGGCAATGGTGTTTATTACGGAGGCAAATATGATACAGAGCGTGTGACAAAAATGTGACAGTCCAGCATCACCTTTTGCAGGCAGGAAGAATGCACAGAGAGTAGCTAGCAAATAATGCTTTCCATTTTGTCATTCTGCTAAAAAGCGTTTGTCAGCTGGACCAACATTTGGTGTCATAGTCAAGATGATCTACACACTATGTTTACCAGCCCATTCCTTTATGTGCATTCATGTCGCAACATGCTAGAAATTAATAACTTGAGACAAAAAATATACCTGAAACTAGTCCTTTGTCAAATTTAACTTTTTGACTTTTAAAAGGGAATAGAGTAGATTTGCTCTGCCTGCAGGGTGGTTGTTTTGTGATAATTGGATTCTGTTCCAGTTAGAATTTTCATTCCGAACGGATTTCAGGGAAGCAGTCTGTAATGTGTAGCATAAAAGAATGGGTTCCATTGTGAACCTGGTGATACTGGTTCAAAAGCTGGGGCTGACCTGGCTTTCAGCCTGGACAGGTGAGGCAAGGGAGGGTCCTTTTATCCATCACGCTCCGTGTTTGCTCGTATCGCTGACTGGAGCTCCATGTGTCTCTGCAGCACAACACAGATAGTGGAGGGAACACCCATTCCTGCAGCATTTGTGGCAAGTCCCTGAGTTCCGCCAGCTCCCTCGACCGTCACATGTTGGTCCACTCAGGAGAGAGACCGTACAAGTGTTCGATCTGTCACCAGGCCTTCACTACCAATGGTAACATGCACAGGTGAGTGCAGCTGCTCAGGGTGGAGAGGCAGGGGCAGTGGTAATGGTGACTGCGAGAATTGTGGGGCAGCTGTAATGGGCACCACGGGGATGGTGTTACAGCTGTAATGGTGACCGCGTGGATGGTGGGGCAGCTGTAATGGGCACCACGGGGATGGTGTTACAGCGGTAATGGGCACCATGGGGATGGTGTTACAGCGGTAATGGGCACCACGGGGATGGTGTTACAGCGGTATGGTGACCGCGGGGGTGGTGTTACAGCGGTAATGGGCACCACGGGGATGGTGTTACAGTGGTAATGGGCACCACGGGGATGGTGTTACAGAGGTAATGGTGACCGCGGGGATGATGTTACAGCGGTAATGGTCACCGTGGGGATGGTGTTACAGAGGTAATGGGTACCTTGGGGATGATGTTATAGCGGTAATGGTGACCGCGGGTATGGTGTTACAGGGATAATGGTCACCACGGGGATGGTGTTACAGCGGTAATGGTCACCACGGGGATGGTGTTACAGCGGTAATGGGCACCACGGGGATGGTGTTACAGTGGTAATGGGCACCACGGGGATGGTGTTACAGTGGTAATGGGCACCACGGGGATGGTGTTACAGCGGTAATGGTGACCGCGGGGGTGGTGTTACAGCGGTAATGGGCACCACGGGGATGGTGTTACAGTGGTAATGGGCACCACGGGGATGGTGCTACAGCGGTAATGGTCACCACGGGGATGGTGTTACAGCGGTAATGGTCACCGCGGGGATGGTGTTACAGCGGTAATGGTCACCTTGGGGATGATGTTACAACGGTAATGGTCACCGCGGGGATGGTGCTACAGCGGTAATGATCACAGTGGGGATGGTGCTACAGCGGTAATGGGCACCGCGGGGATGGTGTTACAACAGTAATGGGTACCGCGGGGGTGGTGTTACAGCGGTAATGGGCACCACGGGGATGGTGTTACAGCGGTAATGGGCACTGCGGGGATGGTGTTACAACGGTAATGGTCACCGCGGGGATGGTGTTAACAGCGATAATGGTCACAGCGGGGATGATGCTACAGCTGTAATGATCAGAGTGGGGATGGTGTTACAGCGGTAATGGACACCACGGGGATGATGTTAC
Organism: Chiloscyllium plagiosum; assembly: GCF_004010195.1. Taxonomy (NCBI): domain Eukaryota; kingdom Metazoa; phylum Chordata; class Chondrichthyes; order Orectolobiformes; family Hemiscylliidae; genus Chiloscyllium; species Chiloscyllium plagiosum. The sequence continues at coordinate 35,160,768 of NC_057738.1, forward strand.
AACGGTAATGGTCACTGTGGGGATGGTGTTACAGTGGTAATGGTCACCATAGGGATGGTGTTACAGCGGTAATGATCACCACAGTGATGGTGACTGCGAGGATGTTGTTACAGCGGTAATGGTCACCGTGGGGATGGTGTTACATCGGTAATGGTCACCGTGGGGATGGTGTTACATCGGTTATGGTCACCGTGGGGATGGTGTTACATCGGTAATGGTCACCGTGGGGATGGTGTTACAGCGGTTATGGTCACCGCGGGGATGGTGTTACAGCGGTTATGGTCACCGCGGGGATGGTGTTACAATGGTTATGGTCACCGCAAGGATGGTGTTACAGTGGTTATGGTCACCGTGGGGATGGTGTTACAGCGATAATGGTCACCTTGGGGATGGTGTTACAGCGGTAATGATCACCGTGGGTATGGTGTTACTATGGTAATGGTCACAACGGGGATGGTGTTACAACAGTAATGGGCACCGCGGGGATGGTGTTACAGTGGTTATGGTCACCGCGAGGATGGTGTTACAGCGGTATTGTTCACCGTGGAGATGGTGTTACATCGGTTATACTCACCACGGGTATGGTGTTACAGCGGTAATGGTCACCGTGGGGATGGTGTTACATCGGTTATACTCACCGCGGGGATGGTGTTACAGCGGTTATGGTCACCGCAGGGATGGTGTTACAGTGGCTATGGTCACAGCGGGGATGGTGTTACAGCGGTTATGATCACCGCGGGGATGGTGTTACAGCGGTATTGTTCACCGTGGGGATGGTGTTACATCGGTTATACTCACCGCGGGTATGGTGTTACAGCGGTAATGGTCACCGTGGGGATGGTGTTACATCGGTTATACTCACCCCGGGGATGGTATTACAGCGGTTATGGTCACCGCAGGGATGGTGTTACAGTGGCTATGGTCACAGCGGGGATGGTGTTACAGCGGTTATGATCACCGCGGGGATGGTGTTACAGCGGTTATGGTCACCGCGGGGATGGTGTTACAGCGGTAGTGATCACCGTGGGGATGGTGTTACAGTGGTAATGATCACCGCGGGGATGGTGTTACATCGGTATTGGGTACCACAGGGATGGTGTTACAGCGGTAATGATCACCGCGGGGATGGTGTTACAGCGGTAGTGATCACCATGGGGATGGTGTTACAGCAGTGACGGGCACCGTGAGGATGGTGGGGCAACGGTAATGATCACTATGAGGATGGTGTTACAGTGGTAGTGGTCACTGTGGGATTAGTGGGGTTGCTGTGAGGGTGGTGGTGCGGTGGTAATGATCACCGTGGAGATGGCGATGTGGTTGTAATGATTACCGTGAGGATGGTGGTGTGGTGCTCGTGATCACTGTTGGGAAGATGGTGCGATGGTAGTGGTCACCGTGGGGTGTGGTGGTGTAATGTCACTGAGTTCACAATTGAGAGTCCCCCGGCCACCTTCGGGGGATCGGGTAAAAATCCACCCCAGCGGCTGGAGGCCTATAAATTCAGCTAAAGCTATCATTGATTCTTCTGTTCAGGGAAGGAAATTTGCCATCCTTACCTAGTCTGGCCTACATGTGACTCCAAGCTCACAGCAATGTGGTTGACGCCTGACATCCGAAATGGCCCTGCAATCCACTTGGTTCAAGGGTCATGATGATTGCTGTCAAAACAACCATTTGTTGCCCAATGTCCACAACCCAGGAAAGGCAAATGAAACAAAAAATAGGATCGAGGCATAGAGAGGCTGTTCCAAGTGCTGGGACCAGCCAGACTAGGATCTGTGTTCTCGTTGTTTACTAGGCGTGGTAAAGATTTGAAATGCGTCCACTTTATAGGGTTTATAGATTTAACTGTACCCATCGAAAGGGAACTGAATAAATACTTTAAGGAGAGAAAAAAAATTAAATCTGGTGTGTGGGTTAATAGCTGGTGAGTAGGACTAACTGGATTGCTCTTTGAAAGAGATGGTGAAACTTCGATGGGCTGAATGGCCAATTTCCAGATTGTACCATTCTATCATACTGTTCGAGGATGCATGAGCGATGTAATTGTCCCCAAATTTCTCCTTTGCTTTGTTTCTGATTAAAGTATCTCGTATCTTTAAGTTAGAGCAGCTTTTGCTTAAGATCCTTTCAATGGCAGAGTAAGGAGTTGTGTTGGTGTCGTGGCTGCTGTAAGGGACTGTGGAGATTCCTGTTCCAGCTGCTTGGTGATGTGAGGTTTGTGGCTGTGCCATTCAGGGAACTGATACATCAGGAGCTATCCTTTTCCATTTATGGGGTTGGGGAAGAGAGAGAGGCATCACTGATGACTCTTACTGCCAGCTAGCTAGAGAGCAGTGACAGACAGTAGGAGAATGTCACCTGCTCATCCTATCAGCCTGGGACTGGTTTCTCAGATATCGGAGGCATAACTGAATGGGGAGCAAACAATCGAAAAATTGCATCTATCTTTCCACCCAGTGCGCTTAACAATCTGTAAACCCAGCTGCCTGGTGAGGAAGCAGCCTTTCTGATTAAAATTGAAAAGTGAAGGAAACGACTTCAGTTGCGTGTTGAGTGACCTTCTGTGTGTCTGTTCACTCTATCACATGACACCAGTGTTCCAAAGTATGATGGAAGGATGCTATGCTTGGTGTTTTTGTAAAACAAAGCACTGGCATTTTATAGACCATCTTGTAGATGTTGTCTGTTGACATCGATACTTCTTTTCTGCAGTTATAGTGAATTCTGACTCTTTAAAAGCTTGCCTAATATGGGTACGGTTGTGAGACCCCTGTGAAATGTTAAACCCCTCACGTTTGAATGTGTTGCTCCCTCTTTCCCCGATAACAACTCCCTCCCTTCCTGGAGAAGGCTAACCCCTCTTTCACCGACTAACTCAGTTTTGGTCTTACTTCCTAAAGTGACGTTGTGGCAAGGGTATCTTCCTGGACTGAATAAAGCAACAGCCTTCACAGGGAGGAAGCTGTAACAAAAGCAGGAATTGAGACTATACTTTCAGCGCTATTACAAAATCTCCAGCAATGCCGTTCACTCGCATCCCTTTTCTTGATTCCTTTCCCACAGTCTGAGATCTTGTTCTCCGAGAGTCTTCGCAATCAGCCCTGACTTTGGTTAGAGGCTGAACTGATGGGAGAGCTGCAACTGAAGCCTGCTCCTGTTTGACCACAGGCTTGTTTCCGTGGTTACCTGTATCATATTGTCCTGAGGAAACAGATGCTTCCAGAGAAGCGAGTGCTGTAGATAATGGGGATCCGGGGCTGAGGTGACAGTCGATATACATCTGAACATGTGGTTTTCATTTCAGAATCCAGCCACGGATTTTTGTTTCCTGATTTTAATTTTTTTTTTGTCATATGCATTCCCTTGATGATTTCTACTTTCTTTTTTCCCAACCAAATCACACTTTTAGGCTTAACTGACAAGACCAGAGGAAATAGAAATTGGAGTAGGCCATGCGGCCCCTTGAGCCTGCTCTGCCCTTCAGTAGTTTCATGGCTGATCATGTTCCTCAAGCCCACTTTCTTGCCCTTTCCCCGTAACCTGTGATTGCCCGACTGATCAATAATCTATCTCAGCCTTAACATATACATGAGGACTCTGCCCCCCCAGTTCTGTATGGCAAGGATTTCCAATGACTCTTGACCCTCAGAGAGAGAAATCATTCCTCTTCATCACAGTTTTAAATTAACGTCCCTTTATGCTGAGATTGTGATCCAGCATAGTTATTTTATTCCCGTTCCTGGGATCCGTGCGTCGCTAGCTAACCACAGCATTTGATGCCCATCTCTAATTGCCTTCAGAAAGTGGCCCTGAGCCATCTCCTTCAACCGCAGCGGTCCCAGTGGCATCAGTTCACCTGCAGTGCTGTTGGGAAGGTAATTCCGGGATTTTAACCCTTCGAAAATGGAGGAATGATGGGTGAGGTGTGGTTTGGATGGGAATTTTCTACTAGGGGTGTTCCCAACATCCACAGATTCTCTACTCTGAGTCATTGAGATGTACAGGACGGAAACAGACCCATCGGTCCAACACGTCCATGCCGACTAGATATCCCAACCTAATCTAGTCCCATTTGCCACCACTTGGTCCATATCTCTCTAAACCCTTCCTATTCATACACTCATCCTGATGTCTTTCAAGTGCTGTAATTGTACCAGCCTCCACCACTTCCTTTGGCAGCTCATTCCATACACGCACCACCTTCTGCGTGAAAAAGTTGCCCCTTAGGTCCCTTTTAAATCTTTCCCCTCTCACCATAAACCTATGCCCTCTAGTTTTGGACACCCCAACCCTGGGGAAAAAGAGGGCAGGGGGACGTTTCCCAGTGACAGACCTGCTAAATGGTAACGTATGGAAGGCCCAGATACAGGCCATTTCCCTGAGCGCTGGCCGTTTTGCCAGCGCAATTGTGAACCCCACTCCCTCCGAGGTTCCTCGTATTTCCTTAACTTCCTGAGTGGTAGCCACCTTTCCCGAACCCTGGTTGGCTATCCAGGAACCTTCCCCACTGCCTCCTCCACGTTTCCAGGGAATGCATCCTGTATCCGTGTGAAAGAGGTTTCTCTCCTGTCGCCTTCACACATCTCTGCCCTCTCCCCCATTCTTGTTCATTTGACTAGAAGGGAACATGGTTCTCCGATCTCCAGCCCAATCCTGATTCACAAACCTCTGTCAAATCTCCTTCCTATGTGGAGGTATCACAGGTGTTGGATTGGGATGGACAAAGTCAGTGTCACCCGACAGCAGATTATAGTCAGACAGGTTTATTTGAAATCACAAGCCTTCGGAGCGCTGCCCCTTTGTCTCACCACCTGTGAAAGCTTGTGGTTTCAAAGAAACCTGTCGGACTATAACCTGGTGTCATGTGTCTTCAGACTAGATCTCCTTCACACCAAGGAGAAGAGTCCCAACTTCTTAGTCTAAAGTTTCTCACTTCTGAACTGTTCTTATGTAAATCCCTCCTGTGCTCCAGCATGTTCAGGTCTTTCCTATAACATGGCACACACAACTGTACACCGTACTGCAGCTGAGGTCTAGACAAGCCTCTCTACAAGTCCATCATCATCTCCTGGCTCCTGTACACCTGTATATAATGTTAATATCCAATGAGCAGTGTGTTGTCACACAATCCCTACAGTGTGGAAACAGTCCATCCAGCCCAACAAGTCCATACAAATCCTCAGAAGAGTATTCCACCCAACCCTATTCCCGAACCTATTGATCTACATTTCCCATGACTAATACACCTAACCTACACATCCCAGAATACTATGGGCAATTTAGCATGGCCAATTCACCTAACCTGCACATCTTTGGACTGTGGGAGGAAACCAGAGCACCCAGAGGAAACGTACACAGACAGAGGGAAAATGTGCAAACTACACACAGACAGTCGCCTGAGGCTGGAATCGAACCTGGGTCCTTGGTGCTGTCAGGTAGCAGTGCTAACTACTGAGCCATCATGCCACCCTGTGAAGGAGGCTAAGCCTGAACACAGTTCTTGACTTGATCTGCTCCTAAATCAGTCTGTCCTGATGTGGTCCACGCAGTGACAGAGAGGAGGCTGAGCCTGTCTGAGGTTTTTGATAAACACTTCCACGAAACCACTCCATGTTTGTGCTACTGTGATGTGGGCCCCACATATACTGTCAGTGTGGCATTGAAAGGGACATACAGAGGACAGTACTGTACATACGAACATCGAAAGTAGGAGCAGGACTCGGTCAATGGTGCTCCACCATTCAGAATGATCCTGGCTGATCATCCAATTCAGTCCTCTGTTCCCACTTCCTTCCCATATCCGTTCGCCCTAAGAACTATAACTAACTTCTTCGAGAACATTCAATATTTTGGCCTCGGCCACTTGCAATGGCAGTGAATTCCACAGGCTCACCATTCTTTGGGTGAAGACATTTCTCCCCGTCTCAGTCCCAAATGGCGTACCCTGTATTCTTAAACCGTGGCCCCTGGTTTAGGAAGAGTGAAAATTGTAAATCTCCATGAAATGCTGCCAGCTGCAGTGACCCATTGGAGAGGGACAGAGAGATGAAGGGATTCTTCCTACTCTTTTATCAGAACTTCTCACCGTTTCCATCCCATAGCCCCAGGGGGTTTCCACCTGTAGTCACATGTCCCAAACATTTGAAGAAGAGTCACACTGAACTTGAAATGCTAACTCTGTTTCCCTCTCTCGGCAGATGCTGCCAGACCTGCTGAATTTTTCCAGCACTTCTTGCTTTGGTTTCAGATTTCCAGTATGGTTTGCTTTCAGTTGAACGCTTTTCTTTTTGTCGTTCTCTAGCCAGCAGCCATCTGAAAGGCAAAGGCCCAACTGTTGAGATGACCTCTCCCAAGAAAGACGTCTTGACCTCGCCTTCTATCTTTGTGCATGTCTATACAATCTGCCTCTGTCCGGGTTGTCAGTTCACCCGTCCTAATGTCTGCTGGGGCCAATTTTGATAGAGAAGTTGAAACTTTATTGCTGGAACAGCACAGCAGGTCAGGCAGCATCCAGGGAACAGGAGATTCGACGTTTCGGGCACAGGCCCTTCCTCAGGAATGAGCAGAGAGTGTTCAGCAGGAGAAGATAAAAGGTAGGGAGGAGGGACTTGGAGGAGGGGCGTTGGAAATGTGATAGGTGGAAAGAGGTCAAGGTGAGGGTGATAGGTCGGAGTAGGATGGAGGCGGAGAGGTCAAGAAGAAGACTGCAGGTCAGGAAGGCGGTGCCGGGCTGGAGGGATTCGCTGAGACAAGGTGGGGGGAGGGGGGATGAAGAAACTGGTGAAGTCCAAGTTCATCCCCGGCGGTTGGAGGGTTCCCAGTCGGAAGATAAGACGCTCCTCCTCCGACCGTCGCATTGTTGTGGTTTGGCGGTGGATGAGTCCAATGACCTGCATAAACTGGTCTCCCAGGAGGACCAGTTCAAAATACGTACAACACAGATGGCCTCCTTCTTCAAGGACCGCAACAACGCGACGGTCGGAGGAGGAGCGTCTTATCTTCCGACTGGGAACCCTCCAACCACAGGCAATGAACTTGGACTTCACCAGTTTCTTCATCCCCCCTACCCCCACCTTGTCTCAGCCGGATCCCTCCAGCCCGGCACCGCCTTCCTGACCTGCAGCCTTCTTCTTGACCTCTCCGCCTCCATCCTACTCCGACCCATCACCCTCACCTTGACCTCTTTCCACCTATCACATTTCCAACGCCCCTCCTCCAAGTCCCTCCTCCCTACCTTTTACGTCGACCATGTCGGGGGGGAAATTGCGGTCCTTGAAGAAGGAGGCCATCTGTGTTGTACGTATTTTGAACTGGTCCTCCTGGGAGCAGATGCGGCGGAGACGTAGGAATTGGGAGAATGGGATGGCGTTTTTACAGGGGGCAGGATGGGAGGAGGTGTAGTCCAGGTAGCTGTGGGAGTCGGTAGGTTTGTAGTAGGTGTCCGTGTTGATTCGGTCGCCTGAGATAGAAACAGAAAGGTCTAGGAAGGGGAGGGAGGAGTCCGAGACTGTCCAGGTGAATTTGAGGTCGGGGTGGAAGGTGTTGGTGTAGTGGATGAACTGTTCAACCTCCTCGTGGGAGCACGAGGCGGCGCCGATACAGTCATCGGTGTAGCGGAGGAAAAGGTGGGGGGTGGTGCCAGTGTAGTTGCGGAAGATGGATTGTTCCACATACCCTACGAAGAGGCAGGCATAGCTGGGGCCCATGCGGGTGCCCGTGGCTACTCCTTTCGTTTGGAGGAAGTGGGAGGATTGGAAAGAGAAGTTGTTCAGGGTGGGGACCAGTTCGGTCAGTCGAAGGAGGGTGTCGGTGGAAGGGTACTGGGTGGTACGGCGGGAAAGGAAGAAGCGGAGTGCTTTGAGTCCTTCGTGATGGGGGATGGAGGTGTACAGGGACTGGATGTCCATGGTGAAAATAAGGCGTTGGGGACCGGGGAAGCGAAAATCATGGAGCAGGTGGAGGGCATGGGTGGTGTCACGAACGTAGGTGGGGAGTTCTTGATAGAGAAGACTCCTTTGAAGTAGCTTGGGATGTTAAAGGCACTTTATAAATGCGGATGGTTGTAGTAATCTCAGCAGTTGATGTATGAGACTGGAGAGCAAGAGCCCATGTACGTGCATCCATTCAACCCCTCATCAGGGTTGATTTGTTCTTCCGACAATGTCGGGGATGTTTTACTTCTGTTTACGACATCTCTCTCTGCCGACTAAGGGTGGATCCTCCAGTAAATCTACCTAGCAACAAACTTCCAAGCTGATCCAGTATAGCTTCACTACACAAAGGGAGCAGTCTCCTCCATGGTAGAGTGTTCACTGCATCTGTTAGCCAGCTGCCCGGGGTGGATGTGTGTGTTATTATGTGTGGAATCTGAGGGCAGGATCTCTCTGGTTACTATTATCAATCTGTCGTCTTTTTGCCTTCTCTTTTCAAATGGCAGTATCTTCATGTGTGGCAGCCAGAGGTATCCTGATCAGGCCTGGTCCCTCTGCCCAGTTCTCGGGCTGCAGAGAGAGAGAGAGAGAGAGAGAGAGGTTCTGACAGCCTGCAGTGCTGTTTGTTAACGAGCAGCATTGTCATGGGGAGGGTGTACACAGCTTTAATTAATTTGGCGTTCAGTGGATAAACCTAAGACTTTAATGATTGTTTCATTGTCATGCTTAGTACTCTCTATTCTGTTTGCAGTGTTCACTCCAGTAGACGCTGAGTGTGGTTCATGGTCCCATTACAAATGATGGGGATTGACACTTTAGCCCAGTCTGTCATTGACCTCTGCGACTAGTCACAATGTGTCTGTAAGCCGATTCAGTTTGAACCTCGCCTGAGGTGTGGTTACTTTCTGGTTAAGCCACCAGCAGTCCTCCCTCTCTTCCAGCAGTGCTCTCTTGCTCTCTCTCTCTCGTTCTATCTCTCGCTTTCACATTCTCTCTTTCTCTCAACTCTTCTGGGCCTGTGGTGTCTTCATTGGGAAAGCAAACTCGGACTTGATAGCCTGTTTCAGAGACAATCACAATACTGTGGGTCGGAAGTCACATGTCAGCCAGACCGGGTAAGGATGGCAGATTCACTCCTCTGATGGGTATGAGTGAACCAGATGGCTTTTAGAAAATGACAATCAATGATCACTTTCAATTCCTGATTTATTAATTGAAAGGGTTCGAAAAGATTTACAAGGATGTTGCAGGATTGGAGGGTTTGAGCTATAAGGAGAGGCTGAGTAGGCTGGGGCTGTTTTCCCTGCAGTGTTGGAAGCTGAGGGGTGACCGTATAGAGGTTTATAAAAGCACGAGAGGCATGGATAGGATAAATAGACAAGGTCTTTTCCCTGGGGTGGGAGGAACTCGAGGGCATAGGTTTAGGGTGAGAGGGGAAAGATATCAAAGGGACCTAAGGATCTCAATTGCTTTCTGGGGTAGTGGTGGTGCATGTATGGAATGAGCTGCCAGAGGAAGTGGTGGAAGGTGGTACAATTACAATATTTATCAGGCATCTGGATAGGAAGGGTTTAGAGGGATATGGGCTAAATGGGACTAAATTTGTATAGGATATTTGGTCAGCCTGGATGAGTTGGACTGAAGGGTCTGTTTCCATGCTGTACATCTCTATGACTCTATAATTGGCTTCAAATTCCATCAGCTGGTCCTGCTGGGATTTAAACCTAGGTGCCCAGAACATTTACCTGAGTCTATAGGTTGCTAGTGCAGTGTCATTACCCCTGCGCCACTGTCTCCCCTCCAATCTGTTTAGGCTTTGGCTGCATCAGCTAATGATGGAGGGGGTGGTGGTGATGGGGGAAGGCAGCTGAACTCTGGAAAACGTTTGTTTATTTTATACTTGGTGTGACTGGAATGGTTCTGGGATGAGAATAGACTGATGGGGACTGGTCTCCCTCAAGAAGAGAAGGTCAACAAGACATGCGATGAAGCTGCTCGGAAACAGAGCTAGAAATTGCTGGACAAGCTCAGCAGGACTTGTAGCATCTGTGGAGGGATATCAAGAGTTAATGTTCAGGTACAGTGACCCTTCCTCAGAACGGGCCCACTCCACAGATGCTGCCAGACCTGCTGAGCTTGTCCAGCAATTTCCGGTTTTATTTCTGATTTATAGCGTCCACAGTTCTTTCAGGTTTTTTATGTGTGGAGTAGACAGCGAGACTCCTTCCCATTGGTGGAAGGGTTGAGAACTTAAGGTTTAAAGTGATTGGCAAAGAAACGGGGGTAGGCGATCTAGGAGTGAGATAAGCAGAAATGTCTTGACCCAGAGAGTGGCGGGCCTGTGGAATTTCTACCCCAGAAAGCAATTGAGGCCAAATGCATTGAACATTTTCAAGGAAGTTGTATAGTTCTGAGGGTGATAGTGATGAAAGAGTATCGGAAGAAAGCAGGAACAGGTACTGGGCTGGATGATCAGCCATGATTAAGTGGTGAAGCAGGCTCGAAGGGTCAAGTGGCCCGCTGCTGCTCCTATTTTCTATGTTCCCTTGGCAACGTGAGGAAAACCCTTTTTTTTTAATGCAGTGGGTGGTTAGCATCTGGAATACCCTGCATCAGAGCATGGCAGAAACAGATTCAATTATTGTTTTCAAAAAAGAGAATTAGCTTGTTACCCGACAAGAAAAGACTTGTTGAGTTGAAAGGGGAGGCAAAGAGTGGACCTAGGTGAGTTGTTTGTGTAGAGGAATAGAATGGACCTGATCAGTTCAGTGGCCTCTACAATGCAGCATGCTTTTCCAATTCTAAAATCACAATGAGGAAACAGCAGATTGCTACACTGAATGGAGATGTGAGGCCTCTAGGGAAAATAAACGGCTTTAACACTTTCAAAATGATAAATTCCTGTTTCCAATTCCTATTCCACCCAGCTGCTTGCTACCCTGTGGTTTGAAGTGACACAGGCTGATGGCATTCTGTTGCAATGTTCGTTGTATCAATGTATTCTGCCTCCGTACGAGATCAGACTGTAAGCAGACTACAGGAGCAGGAGGAGGCCCTAGAATCCCACGCCCACTCCCCAAACCGGCTCTGCTCTCCAACAAGATCACAGCTGAACTGATCTGAGCCTCAGCTTTTCTGCCTGTCCCTCCCATCACTCAACTCCTTCTAAAACAAAAGCCCCAAAAGACTCCGCTCTTGACTAGATTCCATAGCCCAGCCTCCATAGTTCCCTGGGGTAGAGAATTCCACAAAGATTTCTAAGTTTGCAGATGATGCAACACTTGATGGGACTGAGGGTTGTGAGGTGGATGCATAGAGGCTTTAAGGAGGTTTAGACATATCAAAGCAGCTGGGTCGATTCCATCCTTGGGCGACTGTGTGAAATTTGCACATTCTCTTCTCGTCTGCGTGGGTTTCCTCCAGGTGCTCCAGTTTCCTCCCACAGTCCAAAGATGTGCAAGTTAGGTGGATTGGCCGTGCTAAATTGTCTGTAGTATCCAGGGATGTGCAGATTAGATGGGTTAGCCATAGGAAATTCAGGGTTACAGGGATAGGATAGAGGGTGTGGATCTGGGTGGGATACTTTCCGGAGGGTGGGTGTAAATTTGATGGGCTGAATGGCCTGTTTCCACACTGCATGTGTTCTATAATAGATTTCTAGCTATTAATGACATCTTGGGGTATAGGAGTTCCCAGGAATATGGCATTGGGATAGATGGTCAGATATGATCGAAAATGGTGGGGCAGGATAGATGGGTAGAGCATGCTCCTATTAACAATCCTTTGGGAGTTCTCCCTGCTCGGTCTCTCTCTCTCGAGTTTGCCACCCCTTATTCTGAAACTATACCCTCCTTGTTCTGAATCCCCATCATGGGGGCCACATGACCTCTTACCCATTGCACCCCTCCTTCACCGAGGAGATGGGAATAGCCCACTGTACCTGAGGAGATGGCCTCATGCAAAAGAATAGTTTTGGACAGTTTCTGTGCTTCCGCTGATTGTTGACGGAAACTGGATTTGGGAGACAGTGATGTTCATAACACCTGTCTGCAGCAGCCTGACTAGGCTCTGTATCACAGACAGTGTCTGTGCAGTGTCCTGTAATTAGGCTGGTCAAAGCTTTTAAACTTGTTCTGCAGGTATGTGTTCCATCATTTTTTATAGAGAATTCTGACACCTTTTGGGATTCCCTTGTTAAACACCCATGGGAAAGGAATTACGATGCAAGGACTAGATTCTTTGCTGTTTAATATTTAAAGCGGTGAGTGAAGGAATGAATTTATTTATTTGGAAGTATTGCTTAGCACATTTGAAACGAGAGTCGAATTAGTGTATGGCCAGTAATTGGCTGCCACAATTGCCCTGGCTTCATTGACTTGCCTCCCCATGGATTCAGGATTGCAACAGGCATTGAGCAACATTTTGTTGGTAAGAGGGTATTTGTCACAGATGTGTTGGCTGCTGAGGTGATCTTCCTGCATCCTGTACACAGGAAGGTGCTTTATTGGGCGAGGCCAGGACATGTTTTGCCAATGATGTTGTGCTTTGGATTTGTCAGAAAATAGAAAGGCTTGCATTGATATGGCGCCTTTCGCCATTCCCAGACACCTCAAATGACTTTGCAGCCAGAGAGACACTCTTAAAGTGTTGCTGCTAATGTATGTGGCAGCTAAATGTGCACCCAGCAGGCTCCTGTGGGATCACAAACAGGTTATTGGCTCATTGTGGTGTTAGGTGAGGTACAGCTATTGGTTAGAACACAGCCTCGCATACCCCCTGATGATCCTCCTGCTGCCCTCGCCAACGTTACACTCCCCAGTGCTATCTCAGCTCCTTCAGCAGCGGGAGGTGGGGAGAGTGCTAACTTAGTGATTTGAAACTGTGCTGCATATCCCCGGGCTGGAACCAGAATTTCCAGTTCTGGCCTTGCTTGTTTGTTTAGAGCGGAGGGCACAGTGTATTTTAAATTCTTGGTGTGTGTGACTGACTGTTGGCGCAACGTTTGGCCATCACAGCTGGTGGCTAAACGCAGAACTGGGGCTTGTCATGACCTTGGTGAACTATGGCGTCCTAGACTGTGGACTACGTACCTCATGAGGTGAAATTACAGGAGAGTGGAAGGAGAGCTGTCTACTCTGTACTTTTCACAACCTTTGACCTGCCCCTTGCTGTGGCAAGTGAATCCGGGGTGGGGGCAGAGAGAGGCTGGTGGGAAAACATATGGTGCTGGTTGGCGCGTCAGTTTTCCCACCCTTTCTCAGCACTTGACGGTTTTACTAAAGGTGGGATTGAAGTTGGCGGTTAAAGACCACCTTAAACACACTCCCATACCCCCCCTTGGGGCAACTAGGCCCACTACCTGCAGGTGACCTTTTGCCAAGACCAGAGGGTGCCAGTGTGGCAGGAATTCCCTTTGCTTGCCTGGGCTTCTCAGTGACAGACCATCCTGTAGATATAGGCTCTCGCTCCCCATCCTCAGTGCTGATGGGGCCTGCCACATAGGTCCCGCGGGACTAAGAATAGGTTCAAGAGATGGTAACTCCAATTTGAAGCATGCTCGCCTGCTCTCTCTTCTCTTGCTCGCTCTCTCTCTCTGCCCCAGGAAAGAGGGAAGGATCAGCCAGAGATTTCAATTCTGATTGATCTTCAGAAAGGTGTCAGGGCAAGGACAGGACATAACTTTGCTAATGGCCAGACACTGACACACACTGTCAAGCTTGTTTAGTAGCCATCCAGATTGACTTCGCGATTGGTTGCTTGTTCCTAACAGCTTGACATCAAATGTTTGTCCTGTGAGAGGTGCTATATAAAGTTTTTTTAAATCATTCACAGGATGAGGGCATCGTTGGCTAGGCCAACATTTATTGCCCATCCCCAATTGCCCAGAGGGCATTTAAGAGTTAACTACATTGTTGTGGGTCTGGAGTCACAAGTGGCAGATTTCATTCCCTAAAGGACATCAGTGAACCAGATAGGTTTTTTTCTAAAAATTGATTATGGTGAGGGGGTACAAATCATCTGTAGAGGGTCAAGGAGAGAAATTGTGGGGCCTGGCACTGCTTAAGCCTAAGCTCCTAGTGCTTCTCACCATCTGCACACCTCAGGATAGCAGGGGGCTCCCCTGAAGCCCACTTATAGAGCCCTGATGTACCCATCCCTGTGTGCCCTCAGGGTCCCAAAGAGGGATGGTCTGCCAGAAAGATTTAGACTGAAGAGGACACTTCACGGCTCTTTTCTGTCTCTGAGCAGGCATGTAAGAACAGCTTGGGCAGGGGGCTACAGTATGGTGTGGGAAGAGGGAGGGAGAAGAGGGCAACAGGGACTGAGGGCCCTGGAAGGAGACACCTCAAATGTGATCCGATGGGCATCAGAATCTCTTTAAAAACAGGGATGTGTTTCCTCCCCCTCACCTTCACCGTGTTAATGACGATAAGGCAAGGGTTAATCATTGCCCCTCGGACAGTGCTCTCGGAGTGACACGACTATTGTTCTCTGGCTCGTAGCAATGGACCAGTCCACCACCAACCCCCCCACTCCCACCGCTCCCCATCCCTGTCAGGATTCAGCCTGTCTGCTTCTCCCGTCTGCTCTGTTCCAGAAAGACATTGGGAGGTAAACATATGCAGCTGAACAGGAAGGCGCTGTTTATCTGCTCCCAGCAGCATGGCCTGCTGGGCTAGATAGGATCACCGGGATGCTTCTGAGCAATTCAATCAGTCTTTACCATTTCCCCTCCCAACTAACTGCCAAAATATCTCCCTAACCTCCAGAGGGGAAAATAAAAATCAAGAGCGGTTTGGAAACTGCCTGCAGTCATGCCCATCAGCTCACACAAAGGCCCACGTGGAGGTCTGAAGTGTCAGTAAGCTAGTAGAGCACGGAGGAGTCAAATGGCCCTCGCTCAGGCACATTTGTTGGCAATTGGAACTGGAGCGAGGTCATTCCGCAGCCGCCGATGAGGGAGAGGATGTTAAATGATCACGATTCAGTTGTTGCAGGGAGGCCTGGGAGATGGCCTCGCTTTGTCAGCTTTTACTGTTGACTTACAAACTGCTTTTTCCTCATGAAAGATCGTGAGGAGTTCCAAGTTTTTTTTTAAAAGAAAAGGAATGACCTGCATTTACATAGCACCCCCACAGCCTCAGCATTCCCTCCAGCTTTATAACAGCAACTAAATATTTCTTGGAATGAACGCATGAAAGACAGTAAGCCCCCACATGCAGCAGTGTGCTATTGATACTGTCCAGAGTGCACAACTGGAAAAGCAGAACAGCACTGTCAGTGCTGGCAATCTGAGATGGGGAAAAAAAAACAAAATGCCGAGAAGGAAAAGTAGCGAGTTAGTCCTCATTTGTGTATAGAGCGAGAGAGAGCGAGAGTTAACACAGAGGTTTGTGACCTTTCATGAGGGATAACTCTTCTGCTGTTCTGTCGCAGGATCTTTTTGGCTCTTCCTCACTTCCTTGTTTAATCCAGCATCCCTTTGCTGTCAGTAATGTAAGGGTTGACTATAGTCCATCACGGAGCAATGGTGATGCTGTCAGTGGGTTGGTAACCCAGAGACTTGGGCTACTATCTAAGGACCATGGGTTCAAAACCCACCATGGCACCTGGTCAAGTTTCAATTTAACTAACCAAAACATAATTATCAGCAATATTTGTAAAAAAACAAACTCCCATCTGGTTCATTAATGAAATCTGCCATCCTTTCCCAGTCTGGCCTGCATGTAACTCCAGACCCACAATATTGTGGTTGATTAGTGACTACCCTCTGAAATGGCCTATCAGCCCACTCAGTTACAGACAAATGCTGGCCTTTCCAGCAACATCCATGTGCATGAAATAATGAAAAATTAAAAAAAACTGGGCTCCTTCTGTGCTCAATACTTCTATATATGGAGTTGTCATTCCTTAGTGCAAGGCTGCAAGGCATTGAGCACTGTTACACTTTAACAGTAAGTATTCTGTGATAGGGAGCTGTGACCATGTTTATTCCTGCTCAGATACCATGGAGTTAGAGGCGAATGAGCAAGTATTGTTTGTGTTGTATCGGTGATTTCAAAGTTAGTTTTTAAATCTGTCTGGAACACGTCCTGAGGGCCAGGCAGTTTATGACATTCCAGTCTCTTTTTCTCTGCCGTCTGGTGATATCTAACAGAACAGCAGGAAGGCACAACGCTGTGGACACTGTAGATCTGAGTTAAGAACAGAGTGCTGGAAATATTCAACAGGTCAGGCAGTACCTGTGGTGAGAGAAGCCAGGTTAGCAGTTTCAGCTCTTGTCAGACCAGGATCATAGAATCCCCACCGTGTGGAAACAGGCTATTTGGCCCAACAAGTCCACACCGACCCTCTGAAGAGCATCCCCCTACCCTATCCTTGTAACCCTGCATTTCTTTGGCTAATTCACCTAGCCTGTACATCTCTGGACACTGTGGGCAATTTGCTATGGCCAATCCATTTAACCTGCACATCTTTTGACTGTGGGAGAAAACTGGAGGACCCAGTGGAAACTCTGGCTTTAATCACAGTTATTTTTCTTCACACTTCACTTTTCAAAATACATTATTTAATTTTTAAATCAAATCTTTTTATTTGTAACCTTCACCAAATAATTTTTGTGGCTTGCAGAGCTCCATTTTGGAACTTCCATTTTAAATCTTTGCAAACTCAAAATTATATTAGACTTTCTGCTGGCATTCAAACCATTTTAAACCAAGACTTCTTAATGCCGAGTGAGTATTGAGGAAGCCAGCCTTGCAAACAGGTTTGGTTTTGCACCCTGCTCCTATGTTGTCTTCAGTACTGGGAAAGGACAAAGTCAGCTTGGATGTGCCCACAATTAGCTAGCTTCCGATTGAATTCAGATTTACTCCGGTGAGGTTTGAACCCTTGTTCCCAGAACATTAGCCTAAGGTTCTGCAAGGCTATCCAGTAGAATTATAATTACACAACAGCCTCTCACAGTTGCCCAGTATTCTGTCCTGAACCTGTACCTATGCAGGAGTTATGTCAAGTGGGGTTTAGTCATAGTGTGAAGCCTGCCATGGTTGCACAGCTCACTGATGCGTCGCTGGGGGGCAGAGACTAATGGAGCGATTGGGAGCTTCTTTAATGAAGAGATTGCCATTCGCAATAGTTCATGTGGACCATCATCTCCTAATTTCTTTCTACTTTATCAATTCAATCTTGCGGTTATTATTAAATGGCCATTAAACTCTCTTTACAGCGAATGGTTGAATCCAGGTAGGATTTATCTTCAATCTGAGAGAAATGAGTGTGTTGGGCTGTCAAGGACAGCTTTTATTGCCTCCCCCAGCCCCCATGGTAGCCATGGTAACCCGAGGCAGTGAGCACGGTTGGCTGAGCCAGCATTTCTTGCCCATCCTCACTCAGCTGTCCTAGGGAAGGTGTCAGTGAGCTGCCTCCTTGAACTGCTGCCATCCAGGTGGTGTGGGGATACCTCCACAGTGTTGTTAGGGAAGGGGTTCCAGGATTTCGACCCAGCGACAGTGAAGGAACAGTGATGTATTTCCAAATCAGAGTGGTGAGTGGCTCAGAGGGGAACTTGCAAGTGGTGGCATGTATTGCCTGCCCTTCCTGATGGTACAGGCTGCAGATCTGGAAGGTGCTGTCTTAAGGATGAAGAAAAATGAAAAGTTAAACAGACACAAGGCTGTCAAGTCAGGAATCTGTGTACAAAGACTAGTTTCTCGGTAATCTTGGTTATCTTGGGCTGACAGACTTCGCCCAGCAATAAAACTCTCAGGTTTTGCCTGCCTCCTCCCTATGACTGGAGGAACTTGACACAATGCCTCTCCTTGATGGCTGGGTGTAACATTGTGGTCTTTCTTTGTAATGAATTTATTATCCCTGTTAATGCAGTTACTTGGAAGTGTCTTGCTAAGCTGCTGAATTATTGAGAGAACATATCAAAGCCTTGCAGACTGTATCACGGAGGTGACATCCAGCATTGGCCTTTATTTTAGAGGGTGGGGGTGCTGTGTGGTGAAGGAGGTTGTGGTCAGGGCAGGACTATTTTAAATGGAGGGTGGTGTAATCTGTCTATTATATACCTGCTCCCATTCCTCCTCTAACCGTTACCCACATGGGAATCTTTACAGAAGATCTGGAGAGAAGCTTCTTTCACTCCTTAACATTTCTGATGTGTATGAGTTTCTGGCATCCCAGCAAGTAAACATCTCTCACAGTTTTTATACAACAGAGATTTTTTTATTCATTCATGGGATGGGGGCATCGCTGGCCAGGCAGCATTTATTGCCCATCCCTAATTCCCCCCAGGAGCAGTTAATACTCAACCACATTGTATGGGTCTGGAGTCACTCTTCTTTGAAATAGTGCCATAGGATCTTTTTTATCCAATGAGCAGGTTGCTATGCCCTCTGTTTAACCTGTTATCTGAAAGGGGGCACCTCCAGCCATGCAGCACTCCCTTTGCATGGCATTGCACTCGGAGCCTTGCAGTATTATGCTCATGAACACGAGTGACATTGATCCCGATATTTTGCAATTCAGGGGTGAAGATGACACCCACTGAGCCACAGGTAGCACAGGAAGGTAGGCAGGGAATATTAGTACCACCCAGAGTGGTGCTGGGG
Source organism: Chiloscyllium plagiosum (assembly GCF_004010195.1). Classification (NCBI taxonomy): domain Eukaryota; kingdom Metazoa; phylum Chordata; class Chondrichthyes; order Orectolobiformes; family Hemiscylliidae; genus Chiloscyllium; species Chiloscyllium plagiosum. The sequence continues at coordinate 35,179,321 of NC_057738.1, forward strand.
TGACTGCTGTGTAGGCTGCCATCTGGGGGTTCAAGCTTCCAGTTCAGATTCATATTCCTCCCAAGAAATGGCTGGCATCTCTTGGCAGTCCAGAGACAGCATCGTTGACTAAAAGATTCTTGGAAGTGAGCAACCTGCCCAAGAAAGGTTCACCCACCTCCTGCTGAGGTAAGGGTATTTTTATATTTAGTTTCTTTGCCTCCAAATTAAAACAGTGTTGGCCCTAAGTGTGACATTTGAAGGTCATAGGTTAGCTCAGAAATGGTGGCGGTGTAGTCATCACTGCCTGATTAATAAGTTTCTGTGAACTAGAATTATAACCGAGTACGGCTTTCAGCAGATGTGATACAGTGGCTCCAGCAGCAAGGCTCAGCTGCCTCACCACTGTCTTAAAAAAAAGTATCAGCAATTAGACAGAGGATCTTAGCTGTTTCCGAGGGGAAGATAGCATCTGCTTTCCTCTGTTGTAAGCCTTCAAATGGATCGTGGCTGTGTTAAAGTGGGTTTCCTGTTCCTTCACATTCTGCCTCTCTTGTGCAGCCCCCTGCTCTTACCAGCAGTGGGGCCTTGCTGGAGAAGGAAATAACAGAAAGGGCTGAGGAACCAAATTCACTTCCTCGAGTTTGAACTTCAGAGGCTCCGCTAATCATTTCTTTTAATTAGTTCCTTAATTAGATTGTTTTACATTATACTGGATGGCCCCAAATGAAGTGTCTGTCTCTGTGCTGTATATCTCTATGACTCTATGTGAGAATGACTTTATTAAAAGTCCTGATCAAATGCCCAAAATGGCCTGAAAGCCAAAGGGGCTGTTGCAAAAGTGTTGGTCTCACTGCTGTTTCTTCATTCACCACGCAACCATTTATTACCTAACCTTCTTCCCTTCACAAGGTGATGGAGAGCCCTCTTGGACTGCTGCAAGGCAGAGTTTCCATTACAGCTGAGCAGCCGTCTTATAGCTAGGCCAGTTCATTGTCCCATCGCCTCCACTGCTCTACAGTCAGAGTAAGGATGGCAGATTTCCTTCCCTGAAGTTTAGCATCCGAGTGAATTTTTCTAGGTTGTTTTCACAGGCCTCCGGGTTGCAAGAATGTGCGACTACCCATTTTGCTAATGTGCTGGGAAATTAATACACAAACCGACTTCTTGTGTATATAATTTAAAATGGGCAAAGTCGGGCAGGAATATGGTGAGAGCATTTTTTTTTTGTCTGACTTTGCCATATTAAGTTTTAAGCAAGTCAGAAGAAAACAGTCATTCAAGGAAACCACACGTGTGTTAGGCAAAATTCAGTAGCTACAATCCCACAAAGATGAGTAAGACCCTCGAATATTTTCTTTTTAATCTTGAGGGTTGGGTAGTTCACATGTTTGCTCGTGGTTGTTGGCTTGTTTTCTAAGTTGGGTTGATATCTGTATGTGAGATTTATTACGATTTTCAAGTCTGGGCCTATTTTGCAAGAACAGCTCCAGCCAATGTTTCTCATCCTTTCACAGTTTGGCAAGGACTCCAACCCTCTCCCTCCAGCAAGTATACAGCGGTAGAGAAACGTGTTGCTGATGGTTGTGAAATCTGCATGGTAGTTGTACCACAGGCACCAGGACCTGTCCGATCTCTCCCCTTATTGATGCATTGACGATCTTGCATCAATTGATGAAGGCCAGAATGTTGCAGCTGGATTTGATAAGTGGAAGTCGGGACTTTTCCTGCCTGGGATACCTCTTACTCTTCAATATAGTGCCATGGGATCCTCTACTCCGACCTGCAAAAGCTGATAGTGGGTTCAATGTCTCATTTGGCAGGTGGCACCTCTGACAGTGCAGCACCCCTTCAGTACTCGATTCGAAAGTCAGCCTTCATTTTTGTGCTCAAACGCTGGGGAGGACTTACTCCTGCTCCCATTTGACCTTTGAACCTGATCCTCCACTGAATGAGGACATGGCTGATGAGATTGTAGACGCGATAACACTTGCTTGTATATCTCCCAAGGCCCGTCAGCTCCCTTGTTTATCAAAGATGTATTGCACTTGGCTCAGAATAAGGTTGAAGACCTGCCTGACCTCCACGCTCTAACAACTTTCTGAGAGAGAAGAAATTCTCCTAAGGACTGGGATCTGAATCCAGAGGTCCAGGAGTGCTACCAACAGAGCTGTGCCTGCCCCTGGCAAAGGCATACTCTCACTGGAGCATTAAAGCTCAGTGGACAAGTGAAGATAATGATGAAGACCGCAGGCAAAGTTGTCTGCTAGTGTGAACAGCAAAAGAGATGATGGTGCTAGACAAGCTAAGCTGGTAGTGGGACACAAAAAGACACAAGTAACGTTAGATACAAGAAGGTGACAAATAAGAGTGAACCGTGCAGTAGGATGAGCCTGCTCTACTGTTCACTACAATCCTGACTGAGCTCAGGCTTCATCTCCACTTGTCCAGCTGCTCCCTGAGGCACCTTAAATCTGTCATTCCAAATCCCAGATCTGTTTGGTAAAGCATCATCCTTAACTCCTTGCATTCCAAAGATTGACAACAACTTATTTGTAAACTATAACCCTCCGTCAGTCATGTATGAAGGTCCTGTGCCTTCCCAGATGGTTCCCGAATCACAGAGCGATGCCAGGGACCAGTGTCCCCTCTGGGAACATGAAAGCTCCTTGGCATTTGCCCCAGTGCTTCCACTAAAGGGGTATTTGGATGAACAGTTTGTCTTGTAGGAGGAGCCCCTCCTGTGATGGAGTCCTGACTTTCTTCCACAGCTGGGATTAGGGGAAGACTAAACCATTAAAGCTGAGCTTGCTGCAGTGTGCTGGATGTGTCTCAGTGACTGCAGTGCATGCTGGTCTCCAGGACAGCACATAGCCTGCAGTTTTCCTCTCTCCACCCCTTTGTCTGGGTTTGCCATGTTCACTCTGCTGGTTCCTGTGAATCGAATGAATGCTTGCTTTGAAGGAAAATCTGAAATATCTCTGACTGCGTGAGGTTACACTTCGATCTGAGAATAGCTGGAAGAGGAGGAGGTTAAAATGGCTGCTCACTCACAGGCTTGAAAAAATGTTTTCAAAGCAATGAGTGCAGGAGCTGGTGTATTTCGACAGGGCTCAAGGTTGGTGAGTTTCCAGAATAACAGGATGGTTCAGAGTACAGTCACCCTGTGGGACATGTTCCGACCCGCTGGCACCTCCCTGGATTCAGGCGGCGCTGAGCTCTACCTCCTGAAATGTGCTGCTCCCCACCACCGGGCTTGTCCTCCTTGTACGTGCTCATCAGCAAACTGGCTACATCAAAGTGGAACAACAACACGTCCTCCTCCTGCTCGGGATAGAAACAGGACAACGTTGGGAATACTCAGCAGCTCGTCTGACTGTCCTAATACTCGGGCTGTCCAGCCCAGTTGGAAAATCGCACCCCCAGCATAGAGTGTCTCGTAACTGAGCGAGTGGTTCTCGCGTGCAGCATTCCTGCTCTGTCTGCTTCCCCCACATTGTCTGATGGCGCCATCTTGTCTTTAATATGATGAAAGGTCACCAGGAGTTCACAAACGCAGCGTGGCACAGAGCTACGTGCAGAGTGGTCTGGCTGGACGACCCAATACTGGTCACAGTGACTCGAAGGAAGAAAGTGAGGTTGAGGGAGCATCACAGAGCTTGGGGCTGAGGGAACTTTGTTGCGTCCTGACGTTAGTCGCTCTGTTTCCGAGTACAGCACTTTCATGTGGTCAAACTGGGAGCAGGAGCCTTGGCTGCCTCCCCCTCCACTCCCAGCACCATTGTATCTTCACAATGTGTTTTATTTCCATTTAAGTCGACAATGAGATGTAAAAAAAGCACAGGGCATGTGGTTAGGAGATCCGGGTTTGCAGTTTGGTGGGATTCTAACCATTTTCTGGAATTTGAAGGAGATAGAAGGAAAATAAAACACCTTCTTCTTCCAATCACCCAATCCTTTCCCTCATCTTTCCACTATCTCTCCCTTCCTGACTATAATGTTGCACTGATTAAGTAAATACTCTTCTATCTTCATTCTCTGTGGAAAGCTGCCTTTTTAATTCTCGATTTGATGCTGGGGGTTCCTCTGCTGATGGTGATTACAGGCACCATTTGAAGCACCTTTGTCAGTCAGTTCAGGAATGCTTACTGCTTTCTGACATTCATGTCAAACACAAAAGTGCCAAAACAATGAGGTGCATCCTGTTGGAATTTAACATTCGCCCAATTGCTATTCCCAATGAGTGCCAACGTCCCAAGCACAGAGTGACCTATTCAGTGTCTCATTACAAAATGCAGTTCATCTGTGGGATTACACTGGACCACATCTGTAATCTGTACCATCAGCTGTAAGGCTGTGGTGGAGGGTCAACACACTGTATCCTCTGAGCTATACTCTTGCCAGTTGAGCAGTTGGGCAGCATGAGGGCTGGCAGTTCCTTTTGTTTCCTTCCTTCTCTGTAAAGTAAGGGCGCTGAGGTCACTTCTCGACAACGAAGGTGACAGCGTAAATCCACCTCCCCCCTCCCCCCCACTTTCAACATCCTGGTGATTACCATTGAACAGAAACTCAACTGGACTTGCCATATAAATCCGGTGGCTACAAAAGCAGGTCAGAGGTTAGGAATGCTGCGGCAAGTTACTCACCTCCCGACTACTAACATTTTGTCCACCATTTACAAGGCACAAGTCAGGAGTGTGATGGAAAACTTCCCATTTGCCTGGATGGGTGCAGCTCCAACAACACTCCAGACAGTCACTTGATTGGCACCATGCCCACAAATATCCACTATATCCACCACCGATGTTCAAGAGCAGCAGTGTGTGCTATCTACAAGATACTCTGCAGAAATGCACCAAATATCCTGAGTCAGCATCTTCCAAACCTATGACCACTTATATCTGCTGCCCTTGTCCTTCTAAAGACATGGGAATACCATCACCTGCAAGGTCCACCCGAGCCAATACCATCCTGACTTGGACATATATTGCCATTCCTTCAATGTCGCTGGATCAATATCTTGGAATTCCCTCCCTAGGGGCATCATGGGTCAGCCCACAGCATGTAGACTGCAGCAGTTCAAGAAGGCAGCTCACCACCACCACCACCTTGAGGGCAATAAACGCTGGCCCAGCCAGCGATGTTCATGTCGCGAAAGTGAATAGAGAAAGGTGCAAGTTGTTGTTGTTGTTGTACACACACCTGCTTGGAAACCTTGGAGAAAGCTGGCTAATAATCTCAAAGGAGATTTTTTCAGAAAAGAAGTGAAGAGGGGTAGAACGAGAAACAGCCCGGTGAGGGTCTGGTGACAAAAGATAATGGGGGAATGGCTCGCGGTTAATGTCTGGTCAATTCCCCCCCCATCTCCACACTCCCACTATAAGGAGTTTGAATGTTTGACTGTCCGCATGTCTGTGTTTGTGACGTCAGAATGCCTAGTTCTGAAGGTTCCCTCTATTCCATCACCTCCACTGGAACCTCTCCCCCTGCAGCTTAGTAACTGTTTGAACCTAAATAATTAGGCCAAGTGTTGGTGATGCCACTGACAGTCTGAGGCTGGGTGAAGAGGCCTGTTGAAGGGAGTAGAGTGCAGGTCACTTCTGTACATCTGCTGTCCATGGAACCGGTGGAGATACTTGGTTTGATTTTTAAAAAAAAAGAAGCTAATTGATTTCTCCGGCTAACGGTAATTGTTTGAGACTACCAGAGAGTCTCAACAGGTTAGGTTGAGTGTGGAATGTTGTTGGGATCTGGAACATGGTGAAAGCAGCAGTTTTGGAAAGGGAATTGGAGAAACTGGAAGAGATAATGTTTACAGGATACATGTTGAGAACCACACTCTGGGTATAATTGCATAGCTCTATTGAAGAACTGTGAGTTAGCTAGCCAATTCTTTTGTGCAATAGTGGTGTGGTGTCTCCACCTAAAAGAGACATGATACCTTGACTGTATCATAGTGTGCGACCCAATGGTTTGACGAAATGCTCCTGAGCTGTTTGCACTTTAACCCTTCCACTCCCCGTTGTCCGTGCTTGAATATAGTTTCAGGTAGAAGGTGCTGCGAACATTCATGAGAATGGGACTCGTCGTAAAGGGAACACAATTGGAGATTTCCCTCTGTGGGCACTCACTCCCTTGCTGCCTCACAATTCACCCTCCTCAAAATATCAGCAGGCTGCCCCTCTTGGAGTCCTGACCCTCACGTTGGGAAGCCCTGGGATTAAAGGTCTCCACCTGTGCCTTTGCTGGGACCACTTCTAGGATATTTCACTGATGGAAGCTTGTTACTGCCAGTGTCTGAATAGTTTAGTGTTAGCCTAGACCCTGTATGTACTCACAGGAGCTGTAATAAACATCTGTCAGATCTTTCAATAGTACGTTATCCCCACACCCAGTCTGCGTTGGGCTTTAAAAGAGGTGTTTTCTGAAGCAGCCTTTGCCAATCACTTTTCAACCTGTGTCTTCTCATTACTGACCTTCATGTCTTTCCTCATTTGTTCCATCCAAGCCCATTATGTTTGGAGCTGTTCCCTCTTTGCCTTCTCTCCTGGACTGAGAGTAGATCCATTTTTGTGTGTCTGTGTATATCCCTCTCTTGGGTCTTGACTCCCTTCCCAAGACGGCGTAGCGCCTGGAAGTGGACACCGCGTTCCAGCTGAGGCCAAACCCGAGACACTCTGCTTCTTTGCGTCCACCCTTTTGAAAAATATTTGTGCGTCTCAAAGCTCCAGTGGTGATGTGTTAAACACACACCGTTGCTACTTACAAGCACAATAAAGGTATTTTACCTCGAACATAACCTGACAGTGTTTTGAGAAGGCGGAGATTTATAGTGCACACATTGACTCCATCACAACACGGTGAAGTGATGCTCACAATATCAACACATTCCTGTTGATTTTCCTCAAAATTACCTTGGAATTTTTTCTGTGGGCTCAATTTAATCCCATGGTTTTGAGTCTGGTAATTTAAAGATAATATCCCAGACTTTTAAACAGCATTAAAACATGGTTCTGTTCATTGGTTGGCTTTAATTTCTCATTACACAACCACTTGGTATTAAGAATCTTACCCTTGGTTTCAAATCCCTGTACAGCCTTGTCCTGTCCACTCTCTGTAATCTGCTCCAGCCCCCACACCTCTGCCTGTTCTCTCGGCCTCTGTAGCTTGCCGCAATTGGAATTGCTCCCCCGTTGGTGGCTGTGCCTTTTATTGCTGACTGGGCTCCAAAATGAGGGATTCTTTCCATCTGCCTCTTCTCCTGTCCCTCCTTCTCCAAGATGCACTTTCTTCATGTGTGGAATCTTCTGCCATTGGGAATTGGTTGGCTCGGTGGCACAAGGGACATTTAACTGTGGGTTAGGGGGCACTCCCCCATCTCTACCACTCCGACAACCCAGGGCCGGCCTTCCCAGTTGTTGCCAAGTGACCCTGGGGCCTTGGATCACACTGGCTGGGCAAGATCCAGCTGGAGATGGGCCCTGTCACTGTACAGGGTGCACCTTAGCTGATAGTTTTCATGCAGCCTGGAGTCACCTCAGGACCAGGATAGCTTTCTATCAAAGGCAGTCGGGAGTCTAATCGAGGGACTGATGTTTGGTAGAATGGTGTTGTGCCTTGCCTTTGCCTTTGCCCTGGTGCTCTCTCTCTACCAACCCCCATTTGTCACATAGGAATATAGGAGCAGGAGGACGCCATTCGGTCCTTAGAGCCTGCTCCGCCATTCAACATCATCATGGCTGATCATCCAATACAGTTCCCTGTTACCACTTACTCACCCAAATGCTTTGATCTCTTTAGCTCTATTATATCTAACTCCATGAAAACGTTAAATGTTCTGGCCTCAGACACTTCCTGTGGTGGCGAATTCTCTGGATGAAGGAAACTCTGATGTTTACAGCACAGAAAGCGACCATTTAGTCCATTCTTTCCAGGGGAGAGGGGTGATTTGGGGTTGGGGTAGAGCAGTGGGATTTGGAGTGGGGGGGGAGAGGGTGTCAGAAGGTCCTTTTCCACCAGCAGCTTTGGCCACCTCCATGATGCCACTGTAGATGGGAGCCCCTGATTGGCAGGCAGCTCTCGCTGAGTGGGCCAACACCACACCGAGCAGAATTAGGCCATTCAGCCCATCAGGTCTGCTCGGCCATTCGATCATGGCTAAGGTTTCTCAACCCATTCTCCTGCCTTCTCCCTGTCTTTGATCCCCTCACTAATCAAGAACCTATCTACCTGAGTCTTAATGACATTCAATGGCTTGGCCTCCACTACCTTCTGTGGCAGTGGGTTCCACAGAGTCACCACGCTGAAGAAATTCTTCCTCACCTCAGTTCTAAAAGATCGTCCCTTCACTCTGAGCTTGTGCCCTCAAGTTCTAATCTCTCTTCCTAGTGAAAACATCTCCACATCCAGTCCATCCAGGCCGCTCAGTATTCTGTAAGTTTTAATCAGATTCTCCCCTTCATTCTTCTAGACTTCATCAAGTACAGATCCAGGGCCCTCAACTGTTCCTCATATGACAAGCCCTTCATCCCCGGGATCATTCTTGTAAGCCTCCTCTGGACCTCTCCAACACCAGCACACCCATTCTTATTTACAGGGCCAAAAACCGCTCTTAATACTCCAAATGTGGTCTAACTGAAGTCTTACAAAGCCTCAGCAGTATATCTCTGGAGTTGTATTCTAGCCCTCTTGATTGCTAACACTGCATTTGCCTTCCTAACTGCCAACAAACCTCCAAGTCAACTTTAAGAGAATCCTGAACTAGAATCTCCCACCCCTCCCGCCCAAAGCATGTTGTGCTAGAGATTTCTGAAGCCTTTCCCCATTAAGAAAATTGTCTATGTCTCTATTCTTCCTACCAAAGTGCATAACCTCACACTGTCCCTCATTGAAATTCCATCTGCCACTTTCCTAGCCTGTCAAAGTCCCTCTGCAGTCTCCCTGTTTCCTCAACATTATCTACCCCTCCACCTATCTTTGGATGCCCACCCTCTGGGTGAAGGCCCTCTTCTGGCTTCACCAGTGTTGGGTTATTATGCAGATGGCAGGGCTTTTGCCAAGAGGCCGCATGGTGACATCTTTCACCGTCTGTCTCGCTGAGACCCCCAGCTCATCGACGAGATTCTACCCAACATCTCAGTCCAATTTTGTTTCATCATGCTCCTATAAGCATATCAAGATGTTTAACAGAGTAGTAACTCTACGTAAATACACGTTGCTGTTGTTGTTTGGCTTGTTTATACATAATCAGTTTTAATAGTTCTGAGAATGGAGTGTAATCACATTGCTCGAGTTAGTAATTAATAGTAATTAAGGTAACTATCACCAGCTCTGACAGAGATCCCTGTCTCGTTACATTTGTTGCTTTAACTATCTTTCTTGGGAGTATTCCAATTTATTTGTGTTTTTGGAGAGGTTTCCATTTTTGATTTTGCTTTGGAGTGTGTGCTCTGTTTGTGAGTTGTTTCATTGTCAGACAAGAAGCTCTGCATTGAGTGTGAATCTTTGTTGAGAAAACTTTCTGATTTCAGTTTCTTGTCCTGCACACACTATACTGAAGCAGTTTCATTGTGACAGGATGAGACTTGTCATCGAACTGGGACCTGACCATTTTTAGCTGCCCCTACAGAATTCAGGCTGTGTCTCTGTGGGCTGAAGTATAGACCCTTGTAATAGACATCCATGTCAGTGAGGCAGTATTAGCTTCAAGTGAATGCTTTTTAATTACTGGTGTAGTAATAGATGTAATTGTGTTGAAGATCCAGATTACACAGGAGGAACTGGGACCCCTGCATCCACACACACCCCCATTCTCACACACACATGCATACGCACATGCACACATGAACAGGGTCCCCAGCATCCTGAATCAGAGTGAAGTGGCTTATCAGCATAGTTCACTGGGAGAGAGCAGATGGATAAGAGGCAGACGTCAAACTTACCTTGGAACTACACCTTCACCACAACTCAATCCCAAGCTTTTTTTTAACTACTTAATGGTAACCCCACCATTTGGATGCTTTTGGGCTTTAAATTTCAGTGCTACGTTATATCTTAAAATGCATTCAAATTATAAGGTCAAAACGTGTGGCGCTGGAAAAGCACAGCAGGTCAGGCCGCATTCGAGGAGCAGGAAAGTCGATGTTTAGGGCATAAGCCCTTCGTCAGGAAGGGCTTATGCCCAAAATGTTGACTCTCCTGCTCCTCGGTTGCTGCCTGACCTGCTGTGCTTTTCCAGTACCGCACGTTTTGACTCTCTTCGTTCAAATTATGAAGCTGAGAAAGCCTAAGCTTAGTGGTATGAAGACTCAAGGAAGAGGCTTTAAAATTCTCAAGCTAATTAATTGAAGCCTCAGTTGAATTAAGTCCTGTCGAGAAGGAAACTCTCTTTGGTGGGAGTATTGTGAAAGAGTACTTTTGGGATGGATGGGATTGTATTTTACCACAAGTTTAAAGTTGCCATATGTGTAAATAGTTTGGTTTATTCTGTTTCTCTTTAAAATTTTGTTTGCATAATAAACTTTAGTTTTCTTGTTAAAACTGAATCTGCATAATTGCGAGGTTTGTATTTCAGTAAAGGACTACTATTGTATTAAGGGTCAGACTGTCAGTACCTGCATGCGATGGGCTGAAAGGAATGAGAGGTTCTGTGTACATTGTTCCAGACTCTCTCCTCCCAGCCCACTTGGCCCCGTGAATCGCTGAGCTCCCGGTGATCCAGCCTCCAGTCTGGTTGGTCACGATGAAGCCTTGGCTGTGGAAGCTGAAATGAATGTTAAAACCTGTCCTCTTGCTGTTGCAGGCACATGAAGATCCACGAGAAAGAGCCTACCAGCTCGCTGGGCTCCAGTCCCCCATCCCCCACCAAACGCCGAAGACCCTCGGTCAAAAGGAAACTGAGCCAGGAAGAAGGGGAGGCGAAGGAGGAGGAATCACCCAGCAAAAAGGTACTTGCACATCACTTAGCGTCATGAAGATATATAGCACAGAAACAGACCCTTCGGTCCAACTCGTCAATGCCGACCAGATATCGTAACCTAATCTATTCCCTATTGCCAGCACTTGGCACATATCCCTCCAAACCCTTCCTATTCATATACCCATCCAGATGCCTTTTAAATGTTGCAATTGTACCAGCCTCTACCACTACCTTTGGCAGCTCATTCCATACACGCACCACCCTCTGCGTGGAAAAGTTGCCCCTTAGGTTCCTTTTAAATCTTTCCCCTCTCACCCTAAACCTATGCCCCCTACTTTTGGAGTCCCCACCCCAGGAAAAAGACCTTGTCTGCTTATCTTATCCAGGCCCCTTATGATTTTATAAAGGGTCACCCTTCAGTCTCTGAGGCTGCAGGAAAAACGGCCCCAGCCTATTCAGCTCTCCCTATAGCTCAAAATCCTCCAACCCTAGCAACATTCTTGTAAATCTTTTATTTGGTGCGAGCACAATGGGCTGATGTTCTCATTCTGGACTGTAAACATCTGAGTCTGTGAGTATTCTTACCCATGGACCTGCGCCATCAGCTCTTACTGAGATAAAGTAAGTACGTTGTAGTTGCTACTAATCTGTTTTCCAAAAAAAAAGGACTCTCCTTACTGTGGCCCCTCCGTATAAATGACCTGTGAATAACTGAGCTCTCCAGACAGTAAGGTGGAATTTTGCATTTTCCAGGCAGGGCATTGAAATCAGGATAACATGGCCTCCTCCTTGATGTAAGAATTCTATGTTTCTACAAACATCATAGAATATAGAACAATACAGCACAGGAACAGGCCCTTCAGCCCAGTATGTGCCAAACCTTCTGAACTCATGTGCCATTCTCAACTAATCTCATATATTTGTATGTGGTCCATTTCGCTCTATTCCCAGCCTGTTCATGTGTCTGTCCAAATGCCTCTTAAATTTAGTTTCCTATCTAATTCTGGTACTCAGTACTGTCTTGGTACTCAGAATCACTGAATAATGAGGCCATATTGCTGAAACTTTTCATCATACACTCATCAGGACACAAATGCAAGAATGCCAAATTTGAAGCAGTCACAACATTTGACACTACAGAAAAGGACGCTGGTTGGTTGGCAAGTCAGCTCTGGTTGGCTGAGGTGTTGTCGTGGATAATTCTTTTAAAGTTTGATCTTATTCCTTTTTATTTGTAGAAATCCTGTGCATGAATGTGTAAATGAACCACATAATGAGCTCAACTGGTTGTTATAAATTGGTTATTAATGTAGCTAGTGGTACACTGAGGGTTATTCAGTGAATGTTATCTATTTGTGGAGTCACTCTAATGGTAGATATTTTATTTTGTTTTTTTGCGACCATGGGCTGGTTGAGTATGGTCTGTATTCTGTCTGTAGAGTAAAATTAAATGGTTTTCTTTAATCAGCTTCCATTAGGCATTGCTGATGGAGTAGGTGCCAGTCCGAGGCAGTCCCTTACAATCATGATAAGGGATCAAAGGGCACCCCACTCTCTTTCTTGATGAATTGATTGGCATGTACCAGACACTGAGCAGCTTCTAAGGAGCACTCTAAGGAGTAGCTAAATAAGTGTTAAGGTCAGTGACAGTCGGGAGTTCTGTGAGCACCAGTTGATCATTTGCAAGCTGCTGACTGCACCTTCCTTATTCGCACCCTTTGTCTATTCTCAGTCCTGTGCAATGCTAATTCTGCTTGTTTGCTTCAATTTGTAAAAATGGTCTCACCCAGTCCGCCTGGCCTCACCCTAGTTGGTACCTGCCTCAAGAAATCCGAACACCTTTGTGCCCACAAGTTACTCTTGTGCAGGAGTCAGTTAGCTCTCTTGCTGGACGGCTGATTTATGATGTAGAGTGATGCCAACAGCGTGGGTCCAATTCCCACATTAACTGAGGTTATCATGAAGGACCCTCCTTCTCAACCTCTCCCCTCACTTAAGGGCTGGTGACCCTTGGGTTAGACCATCACCAGTTGTCCCTCTCTAGTGAGAGAGAGTTGTCATCTAGTCCACACTGCCTACGATAACTTTACCATTACACTTGTGTAGCCACCTGCTCTGATGAGAGTGACGTTGAGTATAGCCGTTGTTGTTGTGTAGGAAATTTCACAGCTAATTCACACACAGGAAGCTCCCTCGAACAGGATCATGGTAATGACCTTTTTTTTGTGTGATGTTGAATAAAGGATAATGGCTATTGGTCAGGATGTGGTTACTGAGTAATTTTGGTCTGGATATAGTTACTATGGGACATTGGTTTGGATATTGATACTGCGTCTCTATTCCCCTATCTTTCCTCCCTCAATGTTCCTCCCTCCCTCCCTCTCTCTCTTTCTCTATCTCTCTCTCTCTCTGTCTCACTGTCTTTATGCCTCTTACTGTCTCTTATGTTCTTTCCCTCTTCTCTCTCTATCTATCTCTCACCCCTCTTCATTCCACCCCCATCTCTTTCTCTCTGTGTCTATCTGTCTATTTCAATCTTTCCTATCTATTATCCCCAAAGTAATTTAGTAAATGCTGCAAACTTGAAATGAACAATTCAGAATGATTGTTGGCTGTTGTACCCATGAACCCACCCCGATATTTGGCAGAGATGACCCTTGGCAGAGAGATAAAACGTCAGGGGACAAAGTCTGGAATTCAGAGCTATAAACAATTCATCGTAATGCTGCCCCCTCCTCCCCTGCCTGATTGTGAGTGGAGTTGGGTTTAAGTGTCATTCCTGTCCACAGCAGTCAGTGTCCATCAACTGTCTGTCTGCTGTTAATACAAAGCCATTGACACGACTGTAGATTGAGACAGTGAGCAAAAATCTGCCTCTCTTTTTGTGTTTGTAATAAAAACAAGCTGTCACATTTTGATTTTGGATAATATTAGGTTACACAGATCAACAAAGGAAGGTGCTGTCTCCTTAAAGTGACAGCTGGGAGGTGGGAACGTTACCCTCTGCACTGGATATCCACCTGTCTTCCAGCAATGCCATGAGTTACTCATGGTAATCTCTAGAAATTGCACAACATAGCAGCTCATTCTAGTCAAGTGCTCGCAAGGACAAGTGGCCTGAACACTTCAGAAACTCTGGAACACCAGCAAATCTGAAATACATAGAGCGAATGCTGGAGAAACTCAGAGGTTTGGTAGCATGTGTGGATCGAGAAACAGTGATTTCCAGTCCAGTCCTGAATGGCATTGCTGATCTCAATGAATTTGCAGCCTCCAATTAGATATGACCCTGATCTATTCTGTACTGAAATACAAACGTTACTCCAAGCTACTCTGTACTGGGGTACTGGTGCCACCCTGAGCTGCTCTTTACTGGGGTACAGGCGCCACCCTGAATTGCTCCATACTGGGGTACAGGTGTCACCCTGAGCTGCTCTGTATTGGGGTATAGGTATCACCTTGAGCTGCTCTGTATTGGGGTACAGACATTACCCTGAGCTGCTCTGTACTGGAGTACAGACATCACCCTGAGTTGCTCTGTACTGGGATACAGGTCTCCCCCTGAGCTGCTGTGCACTGGGGTACAGACAGCACCTTGAGCTGCTCTGTACTGGGATACAGGCATCATCCTGAGCTGCTCTGTACTGGGGACAGGTGTCACCCTGAGATCCTCTTTACTGGGGTACAGACATCACCCTGAGCTGCTCTGTACTGGGGTACAGACGGCACCTTGAGCTGCTCCATACTGGATACAGGCATCAACCTGAGCTATTCCCTACTGAGCTACAGGCCCCTGAGCTGCTCCCTACTGGGATACAGGCGTCACCCAGAGCTGCTCTGTGCTGATGTACAGATGTCACCTTTACCTGCTCTATACACGGTAGAAATGCCACCCTGAGCTGCTCCTTACTGAGGTACAGACATCATCTTTAGCTTCTCCGTACTAGGGTACAGGCATCATCCTGAGCTGCTCTTTACTGACAAGATAAGAGTGAGCTGGAAAAGCACAGCAGGTCAGGCAGCATCTCAGGAGCAGGAAAATCGAAGTTTCAGGCAAAAGCCCTTCCTCAGGAATGCCAGAAACGTCAATTTTCCTGCTCCTCGGACACTGTCTGACCTGCTGTGCTTTTCCAGCACCACTCTAATCTTGACTCTAATCTACTGCATCTGCAGTACCCACTTCCGCCTGCTCTTTACTAAGGTACAGGCATCACCCTGAACTGCTTTGTACTGAGGTACAGACATCACCCTGAGCGCTCTGTGTTGAGGTACAGACATCACCCTGAGCTACTCTGTACTGGAGTACAGGTGTCACCCTGAACTGCTCTATACTGGGGTACAGACATTACCCTGAGCTGTTCTGTATTGAGATACAGATGTCACCCTCAGCTACTCTGTACTGGAGTAGAGGCATCACCCTGACCTGCTCTATACTGCGGTATAGACATTACCCTGAGCTGCTCCATACTGGGATACAGATATCACCCAGAGCTGCTCCGTACTGGGGTTCAGACATTATCCTGAGCTGCTCTGTACTGAGGTACAGACATCACCCTGAGCTGCTCTATACTGGGGTACAGGCACTATCCTGAACTGAGATACAGATGTCACCCTGAGCTACTCTGTACTGGGGTATAGGCATCACCCTGAGCTGCTCCATATTGGAGTACAGGCTGTCACCCTGAGCTGCTCTGTACTGGGGTACAGACGTCACCCTGAGCTACTCTGTATTGAGGTAGAGTTATTTCTCTGAGCTGGCCTGTACTGGGGTACAGGCGTCACCATTAGCTACTCTGTACTGGGGTACAGTTCAGGCTGCCTTAGTGAAATGTAGTTTGGTCACAAGCCTCAGTGTCTGACACTGCCTGACCACTCAGAGCTGTATGTTTTCCACCATGATCTTATTTCCCTTTTGCTTTCAGAGGAATTCTTTACAAAGAGAAACATCTTGCCACCTCAGTTCTCTGGTCAATGACTCACTGTGTGCCACTCTGATATTGCGCATGCGTATGTTTTGTGGGAATATAGAAGGCTGTTACAGAACTGGACTTGAGGAGGGGCTAAGGGAACGGAGTGAGGCAGTGGAAGTGACCGGAATGCTCCTAAGAGAGCCAGCATGATCCAAATGGTCTCCTCCTGTGCTTTGTGACCTCAGTCGTGAGGCTCCCTTATTGAATTGCTAATACTCTGCTATAGTTCAGGGGCTGGGGAAGGGGTGATGTTGATGTAGTGGCAAAACCACTGGATTGATAACGTGCAGGTCCGTGGAGGAATGGGTTCAAATCCCACCAGGGCAGATTAATTAATATAAAATCTGCAATTGAAAGCTAGTCTCAATAACAGCAACTAGCATCAGCTGTTGTCAAAAAGCTGCCTCATTCACTGATGTCCCTAGTACCATCCTTACCCAAACTGACACTAGAATCTCAGCAATGGGACCCTCACTCTTGAATCCCACCCCCTAAAATGGCTCAAACAAACCACTTTGTTCAAACTGCAACTCCACTGAGTAATAAATGCTGCCTTAAAAAAATTAATTGTAGCCATGTTTGCCGACTGTTGAATTGAAAGCAGAATGTGATGAAATGTGCATCAGGTTAGCCACTCAGCATCAAAATAATGCTTTCTCTTCCCGCTGTTGTCTGACCTGTCACATTTTTGCAATTAAGTTTTTCTGTTATTTCCAACAGTGAATGATTCTGTGCCAAGTGAATAGATTTCGTATGAAAGAAAGATTCACAGTTATTTGGTGCTTTTTCTAACCACTTGATAGTCTCAAAATGACACTTTTTAAAGTGTTGCAATGTCAGGAATGTGGCAGACATTTTGTACACAGCATGCTCCCACAAAGAACAACCAGAGAATCTGTTTTCCTGCGGGATGTTTTCTGAGGGGTGAATGTTGCGAAAGAAACTGGATGCAGGTCCGTTTGGCTTGAAAATAGAGCTGTGCCCACCCAAGCAGACTTTGATTTAATGTCTCCGCTAAATGGACTGCACCCTTTACCCTCAGTTCCTGCAGGATGCTTCTCCACTTTCCTTGCTGCAGAACCTTGTCACTGAGGCAAGGGTGCTGGTCTGTAACACAGTGAGCTACATCCTGACATGAGAACAATAAATGCTGGAGATCACAGCAGCTCAGAAAACATCCATGGAGAGAGAGCAAGCTCACATTTTGAGTCGAGATGACTCTTTATCTGAGCCCTTCATCAACTTTGATGAAGAAAGTGAGCACTGCAGATGCTGGCGATCAGAATCGAGAGTGTGGTGCTGGAAAAGCACAGCAGGTCAGACAGCATCTGAGGAACCGGAGAATTGACGTTTCGGACAAGAACCCCTCCTCAGGAATGAGGCTTGTGGGCCAAGGGACTGGAGAGATAAATGAGAGGGAGGTGGGGCTGGGGGCAAGGTGGCTGAGAGTGCTATAGATAGATGGAGTTGGGGTAATGATGGTAGGTCAGAGAGGAGGGTGCAGTGGATAGGTGGGAAAGAAGGTGGACAGTTAGGACAGGTCATGAGGGTGGCGCCAAGTTGGAAGGTTGGAACTGGGATAAGGTGGGGTGAGGAGAAATGAGGAAATTGGTGAAATCCACATTGATGCCGTGTGGTTGGAGATGCCCTGCCAGCACCTTCCCCTGCCACCGCAGGAGGTGCAAAACCTGGGCCCAAACCTCCCACCTCACCTCTGTCCAAGGCCCCAAAGGAGCTTTCCATATCCATCAGAGTTTTACCTGGACTTTCACACATGTCATTTACTGTATCCATTGCTCCCAACGCGATCTCCTCCACATTGGAGAGACAGGAGGCCTACTTGCAGAGCGCTTCAGAGAACATCTCCGGGACACCTGCACCAACCAACCCCACCGCCCCATGCTGAACACTTCAACTCCCCCTCCCACTCTGCCAAAGACATGCAGGTCCTGTGCCTCGTCCAGTGCCACACCCTAACCATCTGAAGAATGCCTCATCTTCCACCTCATGACCCTCCAACCACATGGCATCAAAGTGGATTTCACCTGTTTCCTCATTTTCCCTCCCCCACTTTAGTAGAAAGTGAGGACTGCAGATGCTGGAGATGAGAGTCAAGAGTGTGGTGCTGGAAGTGCACAGCCAGTCAGGCAGCATCCGAGGAGCAGGAGAATCGACGTTTTGGGCATAGTTTTGATGAAGGGCTTATGCCCACAGTGTCGATTCTTCTGCTCCTTGGATGCTGCCTGAACTGCTGTGCCTTCCCAACACCACATTTCCCCTCTCACCTTATCCCAGTTCCAACCCTCCAACACAGCACCGCCCTCATGACCTGTCCTACCTATCCATCTTCCTTCCCAACTATCCGCTCCACCCTCAACTCTGATGAAGTGTCATCTCGAATCGAAACATTAGCTTGCTCTCTCTCTCCGTGAATGCTGTCTGACCCGCTGTGATCTCCAGCCTTTGTTGTTTTCAGTACAGATTCCAGCATCTGCAGTATTTTGCTCCTACATCCTGACATTGCTGCATTCTGGACTATCCTGATTAAGAAAAGCACAGTATAGGCCTGTATTATGAAAGGTTTGGCAGCAGAGGGATGGGTACTGATACACGTAGCATGTGTGACGAGAGTGATCTGATGGCCTGATAATACAAATGCGAGGGTATACATGATGCTCTCAATCTCTAGGCAGACTGGCTGCTGTAATCTTTCAAAGGGGAAGTGGGTTGACTGAAAGATTTGACAGTTCCTCAGTTGGGGCACGAATGTGATAGGATGCAGCTGTGGAAAGTATTGCTCTGTTGTCAGAGTGCTTCGAGTGGAGTGAATTTTTTTTAAAAATCCTCTACACAATGCCGGCCTCTAGTGTCTCCCCCACTTTAAAACCTTAGAGAGCTGAGTAACAACTGGTGATGGATTGAGAATAATTAATGCACAAGTTATACTCGGATGTTCATGTGGCAGGCCAAGCCATTTGAGGGTGTTCCCCCTTTAACACATGGGAGTGTAGTAAGCAGCACC
Organism: Chiloscyllium plagiosum; assembly: GCF_004010195.1. Lineage (NCBI taxonomy): Eukaryota > Metazoa > Chordata > Chondrichthyes > Orectolobiformes > Hemiscylliidae > Chiloscyllium > Chiloscyllium plagiosum. Next base: position 35,198,210 of record NC_057738.1, read on the forward strand.
CCCCTGGCTTGCATGTCATTGAACACATTCCCTAACTCTGTTCCTGCAGTGTCCACTTTCACTGGCTAAAAGGTCACTATTATGAGGAGATTGTGTTCCACATCAGCTGGACGAGTGCTGAAGGATACAAGTGGCGTCTAAGCTTCTCATCTGTATTTGCAGGGATGCACATTACAAGCAAGTGCCTCCAAACCCAATAAACACAGTTTAAATCAGCTCTGGTGCACAGTGTCACACCTGAGTATGCCCCATCTGAATAGAGTTACATACCCAGTGACTCTACAATTAAAATTTATAACCCAGTCAAATTGGTTTGGACCCACTAAATGATTGGGCATGAGTTGACTTTGGAAATTGTTGATGTCCTAGAGGCCTCTGCAAATGTTGGGCGATATCTGTGAGTGTGTCAGAGCAGGGGAAGGGGCAGTTGACTCACTGTACAATTTATTTTCCCTCATGCCCTCTCTTCCGTCACATCCTTTATTGCCCTTTACCTCCACCCCACAGCTGTGTGGCAGTTACTATCCGGGGAGTTGGCTGGATACCGGCCCATCTCCAGTGCCTCACCCTGTGATGATGTTGGTTGATGTCACTGGCAGAGGGAGTCCATTGGGAAACACCGTAGGTGAGGCAGTCACCTGGTTCCCACCCTCAGCCCTGTGCTCTGAGCTGGTCTCAGTTAACATACAGCAGGCCCTAGGGCTACAATCGACTGTACAGCAGAGGCCGGGGGTACGGGGTGGGGGTGTGGCATGGGAATAAAATCAAGGCCTATTCCTTCTCGTACTGGGATAGAGATTTACAGCACAGAAAAAGGCCCTTCAGCCCATTGAATCTGTGCTTGTCAACAGCAAACACCTCACTATTCTAGTCCCATTTCCCAGCACTTGGCCCATAGCCTTCGCATTGCAAGTGAACATCTAAATGTTTCTTCAGTGTGATGAGGGTTTCTGTCTCTCCCACCCCTCACAGGCAGTGAGTTCCAGATTTCCCGCCACCCTCTGGGTGAAAAGTTTCTTCTTGTCTACCCTATCTACCCCACTGATGATTTTATACATTTATACACCGTGTACCTTCTCAATCTCCTCTGCTGCATGGGAAACAATCCTAGTCTGTCCAATCCCTCTCTGTCACTGAAACTGTCTGGCCCAGGCAACTTCATAGGAAATCTTGGTTGTTCCGCCCGTGGTTGAATAGGTGAAGAGCTGTTACCGAGTACAAGTGTCAGGTGTAGGACAACTACCACATTCCCATCACCAGAATAGCCCACAGAAGTGCTCCCCCCCCTCCCCCAGTCCATATGAGAGAGTGGGGGAGACATTTTGGAGCAAGAAGAGATGGAAGCCAACACAACTGATCCCTCCCAACAAGGAAACAACATTCTCGACATGCTGATTGACCATCTGTGCTCTTTTCCCTCTCTCTCTCTCTCTCTCTGTCCCTTCCTCCTGCCTAGGTTACCCGAGAGGTTCCCTCCGACGAGGAGGAAGAGAAAAAGACTGAAGAGGTTCTTCACTGTCCAATCTGCTACAAGACTTTCATCTGCAAATATGGGTTGGAGAGCCACATGGAGACTCACCCTGACTCAACCCTCAGGTAAGCTGGTTCCCCTATCCCAGCCCTGGGATCACTGAAGCCAGGATGCATGGCCGAATGTTAGTCTTAAATCGTCTCTCTTTGTCTCTCGTTGGCTCACTATCACGTTATTGAGAGTCTGAACTGGTTGGAGAATCCACGTTGTGTCAGACTGTGGTGCGTGCAGCTCTGCTGAAGATAGCATGTGTGCAGCTTCCCCAAGGCTCTGTTACCATAGCGATAACACAGAACGAGGGTCTGTTTTGTTTGATATCTCCCTGAAAGTCTTGGGGTTCTGAAGTGTCAGTGCAGATTGTGTTGTCCAGCCAACCCTACTGACCCTCCGCTGTCCTTTAACGGTTGCAGAGTTTCTCTTTAATCTTGGAGGGGCATTTGGGACATAGGAAACCATTTTGTTTGGCACAGCAACTCCCAGTGTTTTGAAGCCCAAACACGGGTCGTGATGTTCAATTGGTCTCTGTCAGTGTTTCTGCTCAGCACTGGGCTCTGCCTACGCGGCTGTGCCTCATCCTGTCAACAGAACCTTTTCTTCAGTCGGTGCTTTCAATTCGGGGCTCCAGATAATGACAAAACTCTTGGACTTAGGAATAGAAGTAGGCCATTCAATCCATCAAATCTGCACTGCCATTCAATGAAATCTCTAAGAACAAAACAGTTTAGAGGGCTATGGGTAAAAATAGGAGTGAGACAAGATAACACAATGGACAGGATGGATAGAAAGGCTTTCTGTGGCCATTCTGATTCTATCCCTTTCTCCAGCTTGTGTTTATCTAGATTCCCCCTCACATGGACCACTGATATTGACCTTGTGGCAGAAGGCTGGTTCCTTGTTAACCCCTTGTTGGTTAAAGGGAGGTTGATCCTTGACTCTCTGTTGAATCTCACTGAACATAGAGAAACATGTTCCTGAAGCTGTTTGTCTTATACTCATCAGGACTCAATGCAAGAATGCCAAATTTCAAGCAATCACCGCAATTTATACTACAGGAGGGAAGAGTGCTGATTGGCTGAAGTGTTGCCATGAAGAAAGGAGCAAATTAGCACCCGGAATCCATTGAATTTATTAGTAAAGAGAGACTACATTTTTGTAATTTTTTTAATGTCAGAGCGCTTTACGGAAAATGAAGTGCTTTTTGAAGTGTAGTCTCAGTTGTAATGTAGGAAACATTACAACTCATTTGCATGCAGCATGATCCCACAAATAACCTTTGTCCCCACTCTGCATCCCCTCCCTCACCTCAACCCACTATAGGAGATAGGAGCAAGGTTAGGCCATTCAGCCCTTTACGTCTGCTCCACCACTCAACTCAATCATGGCCAATCTTCTACATCGATGCTATTTTCCTGCAGCCCTTGCTTCCTTTAGTATCGAGAAATCTATCTATCACTATCATGAATAAACCCAACAACTGGACCTCCACAGCCCTCTGGAGTAGAGAATCCCAAAGATTCACTACCCTCCAAGAGAAAGTTTCCCCTCACCTCACTCCCCTGTGGTCTACCTCACATTCTGAAACTTTATGCTCTGGTTGTGGCCCACTCTCCTCCCTGCCAGTCAGGGGAAACATCCTTCCTCACTTACCCATCCCAACCTTGCATTAATTCTATAGGTGACAAAAAGTTATATCAAGTGTTTTGGTGTTCTAGCATTAAAGATATTGATGGATATGAAGGAGAGAGCAGGGTAAGTGGCATTCAGCTGGAAAATTAGCCGTGATTATGTTCATGACAAAACCTGCCAGAGCGGCTGAGTGGCTTGCTGTTCCTGTGTGTTATGGGAATCAGCAACTCAGACGATCTGGGGCTGAATTTACATGTTTTATTCTTTGCAAAAGATTGCAAAATGCCTCACTTGTCACCAACATGGAGAGGGCCCTACCAGTAATAACACAGTAGGGAATCAGGAAATAGGGGAGTGATGGCAGATTGTTGTCTCTGCCTGGCAACAGATGGGTAAGTTCTTTTGTCCACTTTAGAGACTCTTTTCCAAAAGTCTCTCAGACAATATAGAAGGGGAGAAACTAGAAGCAGGAGTAGGCCATTCAGTCCTTTGAGCCTGTTCTGCCATTCTGTATAATCATAGCTGATCCTTTATCTCAATGCCATGTTCCTGGTTTCTCCACATAGCCGGTGGTGCCTTTAATGTCTAAAAATGTGTGTGTCTCTCTCTCTTTCTTGAACATATTCAGAGAGTTTGCCTCCACAGCCTTCTGTAGCAGGGAATTCCACAGACTCATGAGTGACAAAATCTTTTCTTATCTCAGTCCTAAATTGCCTACCATGTATCCCAAGACTGTGGCCTCTGGTTCAAGATACCCCGACAAGGGGTAACATCCCCTCAGTCAGAAGTTGCTGGCTCAGGGGCAGGATACCATCAACTGTGCCTCAGGATCTTCTTGCCCACAGCATATTTCGAAACTGATCTGGAATTGCGGCAATGTTGGCATTAGATTTGAGAATATGGCAAGTCGGAAAAGCTGCTTCTTGCAGTGTTGTTGAGATCATTTCACTTGGGTGCTCATTACTGAGTCCTTACATTTTCCAGTGTAGATACCATCACTTGATCTCAGAATCACTTTTTTTTTTCCAGAAGTAATGTAACGGGGAATGGTGATTGCATTGGCAATGTCACTTAGGTGAGGTTACCAGCTAATGTTCTGGGATAAGGGTTAATCCCACCAGTGGAGTGGGTGGAAATTAAGTTCAATTAAGTAACATTCTGGAATTGAAAGCTAGTTTCATGGTCACCACAGCTGACACAGTTAGTGCTTGGTATGAAAACTCAAGTGCTTCACTAATGTCCTTTAGAAGAAGAAGTTGGCCTTGCATGTGACTCCAGATCCAAAGCATTGGGGTTAACTCTTATGGGGAGGCATTGGCCTAGAGGTGTTGTCATTAGACTATTAATCTGGAGACCCAAGTAATGTTGGGGGGACCTGGTTTCAAATCCCACCATGACAAAATTCCCAAAATCTGGAAATAAGAGTCTAACGATGAAAAATTGTCAGGAAACACTGTCTAATATCTTTTAGGGAAGAAAACTGCCTTCTTTACCTGGTATAGCCTTCAGACCCACATCACTCTGCCCTCTGGGCAAATGGGGCTGGGTAATAAATGCTGGCCTAGCCAGCAACGCCCTCAGCCTGTGAACAAAAAAAAGAAGTCCTTTTAAAATGGCCAAGCAAACCATTGTGTTCAAGGGAGATTAAGGAAAATGCTGGCCTTGTCTGCAATGCCAGTGGCAAAATTGGGCATGGGTGCTAGGGAGCTCCTGAACCTTACTAACTGCTGGCTAACCACCAGCAACTTGTCACCACAGCTTCATAAATCCAGTCTTTCTGCTGAATTAAAGACCTAGAGCCCATGCTTAATAATCACTGTTTGTGGTAAAGTTACCCATTCTGACATTAATAGGGTGACACTAATCTTTTTTTCTTTGTTCTTTCATGGGATGTGGATCTGGAGTCACATGTAGGCCAGACCAGACAAGGTAAGAATGGCCGATATCCTTTCCTAAAGGAACCAGATAGGGTTTTACACCAATCGATGATCATCATCATTATTGCATCTAGTTCATATTCCAGATTTTTATTGAATCCAATTGCACCATCTGCCATGGTGGGATTCGAACTTGTGTCCCTTAGCCATTGGGCTGGACCTCTGGATTACTATTCCAGTGACATTACCAGTTATGCCACATTACTCCAAATGCCTTATTTTCTTGATTCTTTCACGGGATGTGGACATCCTTGGCTAGGCCAGCATCTATTACCTGTCCCTCATTGCCCAGAGGGCGGTTATGATCATTGTTGTTCTGGGTCTGGGAGTCATGTGTAGGCCAGAAATGGATAAAGGTGGCAGATTTCCTTCCCTCGAGGGCATCCATGACCTAGATAGTGTTTTTACAACAATTGACAGTGGTTAATTCCAGACTTTTACTGAATTTCCCTTCCTCCATCTGTCAGGATGGGAATTTGTACCACTGTTCACAGAACCTTGGGTTACTAGTCTGTAGTGACATTGCCACCACAACACCACCTCCCCATAAGATCCCTCCTGAATGTTGGACTGAGGAAGGTGGTACTGCTTCAAAATGTTTATTCTTTTCCCCATTAGAGACATTTCTCCTCTGCTGGCTTTCTGACCAAGACTTTCCTGGGGAATTGGGTTAAGCCCACGAGTCTATATATATCCAGTGTGGCAGTCTGAGTAACTCTCCCACGCTGTAATAGAAGGGGCTTTTGGCTCTGGGAAGACTGCATTAGCAGCAGGCTGCCACTGGAGGCAGACTGATATATTCCTGACATCCCCTGATCACCTGGTCAACATGGCCAGAATGAGTTTTGTTTTGATTCTTGATTTTCGATTCTTGGCTGAAGGTGTACAAACGAGCATTTTGCCTCTTTACACCAGTCGTAAGGACTGATCCATACGTTCCTGCTTAGAATAGCCCAGAACCATGCTTTCAAGTTCAATGGACAATTAGAATACAAGGAAAGCCACACAGGGCACCTCAAGAATTTATGACAGATATTGACTTTTTGAATTCTTTCACAGGAAGTGAGCATCACTGGCTGGGGCAACACTTATTGCCTGTCCCTAGTTGCCCTTGAGAAGGTAGCGGTGAAGGAGCAAATTACTGGAATCTGAACTGAAAACAAAAAATGCTGGAGATCACGGCAGGTCAGACAGGATTCCTGACCCACTGTGACTGCTAGCGTTTTTTTTCTGTTTTAAGCAGGTGGTTGTCAGCTGCCTTCTTGAACCACTGCAGCCTATCTGGTGTAGGTAGACACATTAGGAGAGATTTCTAGGGTTTCACCCAGTGACACTGAAGGAACGGCGATATATTTCCAAATCAGGATGGTCAGCAACTTGGAGGGGAGGTTGCAGGGGATGGTGTTCCCATCCATCTGCTGCCCTTGTCCTTCTAGATGGTAGATATCACACATTTGAAAGATGCTGTGTAGGGAGCCTTAGTGAATTTCTGCGGTGCATCTTGTAGATTGCACCGTGTCAGTAGTGTGTACATTAGTTGTGGAGGGAATTAATTTTGGTATCGATCGTCTTGAGTGTTGTTGGAGCTGCACCCATCCAGGCATGTGGGGAGAATTCTATCACTATCTACCTTGTAGATAGTGGATAGGCTTTGGGGAGTCAGGAAGTGAGTTATTCGCTGCAGTATTCCTAACCTCTGACCTCCTCTTGAAGAGACTGTATTTATATGGCGAGTCCAGTTCAGTTTCTGTACCACTGTGATACACAGGATGTTGATAATGGAGGATTCAGTGATGATAATATCATTAGATGTCAGGGGGTGATGAAGTTTTGTTTTATAATAGAATCCATTTGGTGTAAAAGCAGGCCATTCGGCCCATCAAGTCCACCCGGTCCTCCTAAGTGCATCCCATCCCTCTCCCCTATAACCCTGCAATTCCTATGGCTAACCCACCAAGCCTACACGTCCCTGGACACTATGGGCAATTTAGCATGGCCAATCCACCTAACCTGCACATCTTTGGGTTATTGGAGGAAACTGGAGCACCTGATGGAAAACCACACAGACACGGGGAGAAAGTGCAAACTTCACACAGACAGTCGCCTGAGACTGGAGGCAAACCTAGGTGCCTAATGCTGTGAGGCAGCAGTGCTAACTACTGCACCACCCTGTTGTTGGTGACAGTCATTGCCTGGCAATGGTGTGGCACAAATGTAACTAGAGGATCATAGACTGAAACAACAGCAGAGACCATTTGCTCCATCAACTCTGTGGCAGCTTTCTTCAAGTGCTATTTAGTTAGTCCCAATCTGTTGCACTCTGTACACAGCCCTGTATTAATTGAATTAGACAATACTTGTCGACTTAATAAATGGAGAGGTAAAGGGGGGAAATGCGTTTGCTCTGATTTGTATGCATTTCTCCAGAATGTATATAGAACATATGTGTACAGAGAGTGCAGTGAGACAAAGGCCCTTTGTTTGTCAGTGCATTCTGGATTGTGAAGCCATCAGCAGTTGGAACTTGCTTGCGGTTTATTTTGTGCGTTGTGAATTTTGACAGAAGTGTTCACTGAATCTGGACGTGAACGAATGTAGCCAGAGGCCTGGAGGAGTGAGCCAGATAGGATCCAGTAAAATAGCTTGCATAGCAAAGCTGTATCATTCTAGTTTTGAACTGTGAACAGATCCAAGGGCTGAGGAGTGTCCCAGCACTGTGTACCGAGTGGTACAGGCAGATTTGTTACTCCCATTCCTTGGGCGTTGAATTTTAGATGTTGCTTGTGCCAAGAGTGGAGGAGTCAGGCAGCATCCCAGAGCTAGAGGGAGGCAGGTGGCTCTCAGCCTCTCCCGCACTCCATCTAGTGGCCAGTTATTCCAGTGTCAGTGATCACAAATGTTCAGAGGTTCGATCCCAGTGTAAGCTGAACTAACAAGGGATAAGAGGAGACCACTCTGCCCTTCAAATCTTTTCCAGCATTCACTGGGATCATGGCTGATCTGATTTTACCTCAACTCTACATCCCCCGATTATCTTTCACCCCTCTTTGTCATCCAGAATCTACTAACTCTGCCTTAAAAATATTTTAAAATTCTGTACTTTTGAGGAAGAGAATTTCAAAGACTCTCACCCCTCAGATAAAATGATCCCTCATTTCTGTTTCAAATAGGTGCTCCCTTATTTTAATGCCATTATCCCTAGCTCCAGAATCTTGTCACAAGAGGAAACATCCTTTCCATATCCACTGGTCATGACCCCTCAGAATCTCTTACGGTTCAATTAAGTCACCTCTAAATGGAAGCTCTGTGTGGGCATGAGGCTGCGTGTGCGTGAGAGAGACTGTGTGTGCGCGCGCGCGCCTGAACATGGGGCTGCGTGTGAGTGAGAGGCTCGGAATGTATGAGTGTGAGATTCTGTACGAGTGAGAGTGTGTGTGTGTTGAGACAGCAGCTGGTTTTGAAGTAGCACCCTTAATCCCCTTGACAATCAAGAACCTATCTCCATCTTAAATATACTCAATGACCTGGCCTCCACAGTTTTCTGTGGCAATGAATTGCATAGATTCACCACTCTCTGGCTGAATAAATTTCTCCTTATCTCCATTCTAAAAGGTCTTCCTTTTACTCCGTGTTCCCGGGGTAATGCTGCCAAGACCACGATGCGAGTAGTCACGCGCAACGCTCTTCCTAGACACTGGTAATGAACAAATTAACCCTCTGTTCACAGAATCCTTACAGAGCACAAAGAGGCCATTTAGCCTATTGAGTCTACATCAGCCCTCCAAAGACTATCCCAACCAGACTGAGACCCCTACCCCATCTCTGTATTTCTCATGGCTGTTCCACGTAACCTGCACATCGTTGTACTGTGGAAGAAAACCGGGGCACCCAGAGGAAACCCACACAGACACGGTGAGAATGTGCAAACAGTCACCTGAGGCTGGAATTGAACCCCGGTCCCTGGTGCTGTGAGGCAGCAGTGCTGCCCACTACTATTTAGGCTGTTTGATGAACTCCCCTTTCCCACTGGAATCGAATTTTCATTTCTGTGCAAGGAGCATCTAGAATCAGGAGGTTGTCACATCAAAGGGGTTATTCAAGCCTCTTTGATTTCAGCCAGACTCCTGATAATTGCACTGTTTCATCTAGTAATGGGCAATGCAACTATATGTGTGAGAGAATATGTGTGTGTGTGTGTGTGTCTGGCTGTGTATGTGGCTGAGTGTCTGTGTGAGAGAGAGAATGGGTGTGATGACTGGAGTTAGTGCAGCAGCAGTGGTCAGCCTGAAGGCCTGGTGAGTTCTGTGTTAAACCTCGCAGCAACTGGAAGAGATTAGCCTGGTTGTTTTGATTCCTGTAATCGGGACGTCTCAGTGGGAATGGAGTGGGGGGGTGCAGAGAAATGTCAGCCTGTGTGGAGCTGAGTTTAGAGAAGCTTGAGGCCTGGCTATTTACTCGCTGACTGCTGTTCGAACAAGGCTTGTGTTGAGGATTGCTGTGTTAACAGTGTGGCTAGACCTGAGCACTCCCAACTCCCCTGATGGACAGGCTGCTGGGAAAAACTCTGCATCAATCCCTGCTCTGTGCAAAGTCAGCCTGACAGGATATTCACGGGGGTGGTGGAGGAATGAGGCTGTGTCTGGCAGTGCCTATGATTTGATACAGTTGCTCTTCGTTCTCAAATCCTTCAGTCCCTCTCGCCCCTCCTCCTTTCTGTAATCTGCTTCAGCTCTCCTCAGAGCTTGCGCTCTGCTGATTATGGCCTCTTGCTCATCTTCGATGTTAATCACTCCATCTTTAGTGGCCGTGCCATCAGCTGCTTTGGGCCTCAAACTCTGAAAATCTCCTCTGTGCCTCCTCTCCCCTCTCATCTCACTCTCCTCCTTGAAGATGCTTCTTAAAACTTTACCTCTTTCCCCAAGCATTACTTCAGCTGCTCCTCTAGCCCCTAGATGTGACTTGGGAATTGGGACGTTACATTACATTCATGGAATTTTACATTGCAGTATTTTGTAATGAGCCTGTTTATATTTGTTATGAGACATCTCCAGGGCCGGTGGGATTTGAATCTGGATTTTGTTGTTGACTTGAGGATCTCCCAGGCCTTGGAGACAGAATTGGAGCCACTCAGGGGAATATTCTCTCCCCTCTGGGTTTGCAGGTTGGATGGTTTGGGGTGGGGGGTGTGGGGTGTTGGGAGCTCTCCTTAAAATTTCTCGGGTGGCCTCCTCAGCCCATTCTCAGTTCCTGTGTAGTTTCAGATGGGATGAGTGAGACCTTGATGAGGCCCCAGCCTTTCCCCATTTCAGGCCCTGAAGTGCTCAGTGAATAACACAAAAGGGCTATATCCCATTCAGCCTCAATATTCACGGTGCCAGGAGACATTCATGAATTGGGAGGTGAGGGAAGTACAAAGTAATCATACTTGGGCCTTGGGTGGGAACTGGAGGTGTTCCTATCATTGCCCTCCTTCTAACATTGGGCATTTCCCCCCTACCCCCACAAGCATGTACCAAAACACGTGCACGCACATGCACACTCATTCACTTTCACGCTCTTCTCTGTCACATTTGCTCCCTTGCGCTGTTTCACACTTGCACTATCTTGCACTTGGTCTTGCACTTGAGATCTCTTGCACTCTCATTCTCTCACACTCACATTCTCTCACACACACACACTCTCACACCCAGCATCTTTCTCAATTCCTCAAACTCCACCACTGCCCAAAGAACCCCACCCTTCATTTCCGGTAATGGGTTGGCCGGTGGCTGCAACCACCCTCCCCTTCCCGAGACCCCATACTTAACCTGGTCCTGGGCTCTAGTACTTGGACTTTGGGGATTGCTTGCAGTCCCAGTCTTGGCCATTGCTGGTGCCACTGCGATTGCAGATTGCCAGTCTCCTTGTGAGGGCACAAGGCCTGACTACACCCTACAGCTGGGGGTGTGGGGCCAGTATCTAGGAGGATGTACTCACCCTCCTGACCTTTCAATAGTGGGAAACTCAAGCTTTGGAAAAGTCCTGGCCTATAATGGGGGAAGAAGGTAGTTTTTGCATTTGTTTGCGGGATGTAGGTCTCTCTAGCTAGGCCTTCATTTAATGCCAGTCCCTAATTGCCCCGGTAACCTGCCATCTTGGACTGCTGAAGTCCTTGGAGTTGAGGGTAAATTGCACAAATGCACTCCAAACACGCATAAACCTGGTTTATTATTTTTATTTATTATTCATTCACAGGACAAGGGTGTCACTGTCTAGGTCAACATTTATTGCCCATCCCTAATTGCCCGGAAGAGTAAACCCCATTGCTGTGGGTCTGGAGTCACCTGTAAGCAGATGATGGCAGTATCCTTCCCTAAAATGAACCAGATTGGTTTTTCTGTCAATCAACAATGGATTCATGTCCATCATTAGATTCTTAATTCCAGATTTTTTGTTCAAATTCCATCATCTGCTGTTGCAGTATTCCAACCTGGGTCAATGCGTTTTTGAATTTCTGGAAATTTGCTGAGCGATCTGAATAGAAAAGATGGAGGACAGGATTAAGGAATGTTGGAGCTGAAGAAAACTAGCTGAGCCCTGAGACACAGCTGGCTATGTGAGCTATTGGGTCCTAATATGTCCTCATGCGTTGCCCTCAGTTCGAAGAGATTACATCAGTGAAGAACCCATTACTTGCTTTTAAAAGGCGATGAATTGAAGGAAAGGCAATATAGAAAGGGACTGAGATGATGAATGGCCAGATTTGTAATGGATGATGAAGACAGTGTGTGAGGCTCTGAGTGCCACCCCTAGTAGTACAATTGGGGGTATATAATGACCTCTGTTGTCCACGCTCTTGGTCTCTAGCCACGTGTAAACTGACATTTTTATTAAAGTGGCTTGTGAGTTTAAGGTTCGGCACCTGAATTTAAAACAGAAAAACCTTGTGGCCTTCTGTTGAATGCTGTGACAATAATGTGATATCACTTGGCTTCAGGTGCCTGGCTCACCTTTGCAGGTGTCACCAAGTGTAGATACTGAAGGAGGCAGCTTTGGTGTCAGACACTGGCTGCTATGCAGTGTCAACTTGTGGCTCATTGGGTGGGATCTCTACATGTTCAGGGGAGCTTGCTAATTTCCTGATTCCCCTTTTCTTCACTCCCCCGTCCCATCCCAATCCACCACCAAATCGTGAAATGATCTAGGCCAGTAGCATGTTTGCAATAACTCACATCAGAGTGTGAAGTTTTTTCAATAAATCATTATTAACTTCTTAAATTTCAGTTTGGCACAAGGCTAAGGCAGCCTGTATTGGAATAGGTGAATAGGATTGTTCAAACAGGAAAATAATTTGTAATTACTTGGCTGAAGCAGTAAGAGAGTCTGAAGGATGTGTCCTGAAAAGTGTAGACCCAACTGTCTGGTCCTGGGGGAATAAACTCTGGGGTCTGGAAGGGTACTCAGCAAGAACAGTCAGCACCTAACCCGACCTGAGTGGTTACAACGAGAAGGGTGCTGCCTGGGTGTATGGTGGACACAGGTTCAATCCAGGTTTACAAAGGTGATTTTGGACTGTTATTTGGAAAGGACTAATGCACAGGATTACAGGGAGGAGGCAGCAAAATTACACGGAGTGAATTGCTCATTTGGAGAGCCTGTACCAATATGACAGGCTGAATGGCCTATTCCTGTGATTCTGTGAAGTCTGACTGCAAGGATAGACTTAAACATCCATTAATTAGCTGAGAAAGATTTGGATTTGTGGGGAGTTAATTTGTCAGTTTGGCTTTTACTCTATTGTAGTGTTGAGATAAAATCAGTCCAGCCTTGATCTGACTGAATGGTGGAACAGGCTGGAAGGGCTGAGTGGCATGTTCTTGTTCCTTGTTCATAGGGTCTGATGCCGGCCACAGTGCACCCGATGGTGTGGACGTTTCATCCACACTGACCATGGGAAAGAGTCATGTCTGCGGACTCTTTGTAAGTCACTCCAGGGGTTGGCAGAAACAGAGTCCCATGATGTGACCAATAAGGACTGTCCAGGTCACTGAAACTCAGAATTGCTAGGGTGTAGATGAAAGCCATTTGGCCCATCGTGCCTGCACCAGTCAGTACCAGTGCATGAAAGGGTAATGCATGTGTACAGACTGTCGTGAAACATACTCCCACTTCAGCATCACTGCTACTTCACAAAAAATGCTCACCCCGATCACTTGGGTTGTGAGAAACTGCAGCTCAGAGCTGATGCTTTGTTGAGAAAATGTTTGTGATGGAGTTCTTGTAAACTGGAAGTGAAATCTGATTGAAGGAGCAACAAGGCGGAGATAGTATTGGGAGCAAAAGCCAAAACTGTGTCAACCAATTGTTAAGATTCCTCTCAAGAAATTGTACTTTATTCATAAAATTTGTCACAATACATGCATGGCGTTCTGATCTGGAGCAATCTTACTGTAGGTTCAGTGTCACTTGGTCAAATTCCTGAAACTCCCTCCGTAACAGCCCTGTAGGTGTATTTACATAACAATGACAGAAGAGATTGAAGTTGATAGGTTACCACCATCTTCTCCAGACAACTGGAAATAGGCAATGAGAAGTGGCTTTTCCACTGCATTGCCAGAAAAATCAATTTTAAATAATTAACTTCCCACAATGCAGTATGCTCAAGGGCTTCTAATTACAGCTTGTATTTACGATGTACATTCTCCAGTGACTGCACCCCAGGGGGATTTTCTACTGGCTCCTACCCTCGCTTGGAATTCCCCTTCTTTCTTTTCACTTCCTAAAACCTCCCTTTTTGACCAAGCTTTTGGTCAAGTTATGATGATGATGATGATGTTCCCCATGAAGTGCCTTGAGATGTGTTACTACATCAAAGGCACTACATAAATGTAAGTTGTTGTTGATGGCTACAGTAGATAGAGGTCATAACAATGGGAGGACAAAGTTTAAACACCTTCACCCAGGCGTCGTCAAACACCCAACAGTCAATGACTGCCCTGTTGAGCCACCTTTGTCATGGCACCTGTATCCTGCATTATGCCCGCATTGGCCAATCAAGTGATAGTCAGTGGTTTTGATGGTGTACAGTGTATGTTGAATGGCAGAATGTTAACAAGTCTGCAGTCCCTTCTCCCTGCCTGGCAAGCTACAAGAAATGCCCCGTTGTCAGGAAATAGTGTCGTGTGAGCAAGAGCTGGCCTTCACTTGTTGCACTTTATGAAGTGATACACTGGGAGGCTAACCTACCCCAGGCTTCAGAGAAAACAGACTATAAACTATGTGACTTTACAGCTTGTGTATCAATTCACTCCGATTCCTATTCTCTCCATCCCCTGGGATAACACTGGCTTCAAATCAAGCAATGTCTTGATTTAAAAATTCTCAGCCTTCCTTTCTAATCCCTGCATGACTCACCCTTCCTTCTGTACCCAACTCCACTAACCTCCATGAAATCTGCACCCCTCAAATTCTGCCCTCTTGAGTCTCCTGATTACTTGCCATCCCTTCAATTACGTTGGGTCCCAATCACTGAAATTCCATCATGAAACCTCTCCGCCTCTCTATTTTGTTCTAGTCCTTTGAGACACGAGTTAAAATATACATCTTTGACCAAGCTTCAAGCTTGTTGCTTGACCAGGAACCAGTGTAGGTCTGTGAGCATGGGCGTGAGTGGTGAACGTAACTAGGTGCATGTTACAGTGTAGGCAGTAAGGATTTTGGACAACATTAAGTTTCCGGAAGTAGAAACTGAGAGGACAATGCAGTAGTTGAATCTTGAAGTGACAAAGACACGATTGAGGGTTGCAGCAGCAAATGAGCAGGGATGGAATACAGTGCAGGGAAAAATGTCATCGAGATGATCAGCCATGACCTAAAATAGTGGTCTGATGGGCTGAATGATCCAACTCTTGTTCTTATGTTTCCTATCACATGACTAAGTCAGGTGATGATTCTGAGAGAGAGGATATGATTGAAATATATACATTTTTAAAAGGGCTGGACAGAATAGATACAAGATGGATGGTTTCTCCAGCTGGGGAATCTAGAATCTGGCGGGGGGAGGGGGGGGTTACAGCCTCCAGATACAAGGTAGATCATTTGGGACTGAGATGCGGAAACCATATCCTCTTTGGGGAGTCATAAACTGTGGAATTCTCCAGCATAGAAAGCTGGATCACTGAGTACATTCAAGAAAGAGATTGATAAATTTCTTTTAGGTATTGAAGGCATCGAGGGATCTGGAGATAAAGAGGGAATCTGGCATTGAGATCAAGGATCAATATTAATTGTATTGAGTGGCAGAGCAGACTTTGAAGGGCTGAATGGCCTTCTGCTCATAGTTTGTATCTAATGAAGGTGGAAATGGCATGTTTGGGTGGTATGAGGTTGGAAGCTCATCTCACTGTCTAATCGCTAAAGCTGCAAACAGAACTGAACCCAAGATAACCTACAGTTCACAAAGCTGGATGTCCCTGTATGTATTAGAAGCCTCAGTTAAAATAGCATCACAGTTAGATTACAGCAGGTCTTATTTTGTTGTATTGCCTTCTTTTATAAAGATATGTTAGATATTCACTGTTGTACACAAGATGCCTGGTTCCCAAGCATCCTGGGAAGGTATCGTTAGCAGTAGTTTGGGGCCATGTTTTCTGAACACACTCTGACCGTGTACCCCGTTGATCTTTCCTGCTCAGGTGTAACCTCTGCTGTATCTCCTTTAAGACACACCGGGGTTTGCTACGTCATAATGCAATAATCCACAAGCAGCTTCCAACAGACGTGTCGGGAAAGCCTTACATCCAGAACAACCCCACAATTCCCGTGGGCTTCCATGACCTCGGATTCATCGATTTCTCCTGCCGGAAGTTCCCCCTCATTTCTCAGGTAAACCCTGCTGAAGGATTGCCAATTGGGAAAAAAATAGTGAGTGTGGACGATAGCCGGCCAGCCAGTTACTCTCCGGCGAGAGAGAAACAAGGGTTAACATTGAAGGAAGAACTTGACTTCTTCAGGACTGCTTATATTAACTTTGTTTCTGACCCTCACAGAGAGTCTAGACCTGCTGTGTATTACAGCACTTCCTACCTTCGTTGCAGATTTCCAGTATCCACAGAATTTTACTTTCGTGGAAGAATTTTGTTAATGACTATTTTTGGGAAGATACATTACTCTACCTGGCCAATGAATCAAATTGTGGTCATAAGCATAATTTGTCTTCCTCCAGCTCTCCCAATTGTTCTCCTTTCTGCCAACTCCATTTGTATCTTCATACCAGACAATGAGTTTGTTCAATTGGCACCAACACTGTGGTGACTGATCAATGTGTCGCCTTGCAAATTTGAACATAGCTAGATCTCATCTTGTTCCCACCTGATGTCCATTTTATGCATGCCTCCTCTCTGAAATCAATAGCAAACAGAAGTTGAAATCCTATTTAATATTTCCCTGCCCAAGGCCAAATCGGTGAAAATCAATTATCAGCAACTAGTGTCCAGATTGGTTTTAGAACATTACCCTCAGGATGTCCTGCTGTGATGTCCTGGGACTTAAAAGATTGGCCTCCAATAATCACAACCGCCCTCTTACGTTCTAGGTATGACTCCAGTCAGTGGAGATTCCCATTGACTTTATTCAAAGCTTTTATTTCCTCAGTAGTGGATTGCAGACCTCCACATATACGGTGTTACTCAGTAACATCTCAATAGTCTGACTTGACTTCCACAGAGTCACTGAGCTCCTGATCTTAATGCAGCATTCTTTCAAACATGAACAAAAAGCTAAAATGAACAGGTGAGGTAAGAACAACTGGTTTGACATCAAGACTGTGGAATTGAGGAGCCCTAGCAAGACTGGAATCAATGGGAATCGGGAGAAACATTCTCCACTAGTTCGAGCCATTCCTGGAACATAAGAAGATGGTAGTGGTTGTTGGAGATCTGACATCTCAGGTCCTGGACAATTCTGCAAGAGTTCCTCAAGGTAGTATCCTGGACCCAACTATCTTCAGCTGTTCATTAATGACCTTCCATCCATTGTAAGATCAGAAGTGGGGATGTTTGCTGATGATTGCACAATGTTTACCACCATTCACAACTCCTCAGATCCAAAGACCCGGACAATATCCAGGTTTGAGCTGATAAATGGCAAGTAAATTCATGCCACTATATGACCATCTCCAACAAGTGAAAATGTAACCATCTCTTTTTCACATCCAATAACATTACTATCACTGAATTCTCCCAGTATCAACATTCTGGTTGGTTAACCACTAACCAGGAACTGAACTTGACTAGCCATATAAAGACAGTGGCTACAACAGCTGCTCTGAGGCTGGGAATACTGCAGCAAATAACCCACCTCTTGATTCTCCAAAGCCTGTTCACCATCTGCAAATGCAAGAGTCAGGAGTGTGATGGAATAGTCTTCATTTATATGGATGGGTACAGCTCCCAACAACACTCAAGACCTTGACACCGCCCAGGCCATCATCCCATTCACCACCTTAAACAATTTCCTTCCACAATTGGCACACCATTGTGACAGTATGCAAGCAGTTTGCTAAAGCCTTTTCACCAGCCCTTCCCTCTTTTGCAACTTCCATTATCTCGAAGAAGCTAGGCAGTGGTCTCATCACCATCAGTTTCCTGTCCAAACCACACATCATCCTGACTCGGAACAAATATTGTCATTTCTTCACTATTGCTGCCTGAAATTTCCAGTCTAACAGGACTTTGGTTTAAGGGTTACAGTAGGTCCAGGAAGTAGCTCACCACCTCAATGTTAATTAGGGATGAGCAATAAATACCAACCCTGCCAGCAGCATCCACATCCCAGAAATGAATAGAAAACATTAATTTTCCCCAGTAATTGGGGTGGAGAAAAATTCCCATTGCTTTTCATTGCGACATTTTCTTGCATTACCAGAGTCCCTCATGTAGTACATGTAGGGTGATATTGGTGTGTGAACTTTAATTGGTCGGGTGGATGAGATGTGGTCCTGGATGTCAGCTGGAAGTCTGCTTTGCATGGTATAATTATAGAATCATAAACAGAATCCCTACAGTATGGGCAGAGGTCATTTGGCCCATTGGGCCTGCACCAACCCTCTGAAGAACATCTCACCCAGGCCCAGCTCCCCCTCCACCCTATCTTTGTATCCCACATTTCCTGTGGCTAATCCACCTAGCCTGCACATCCTTAGACACTATGGGCGATTTTCCAGGGCCAATCCACCTAATTTGCACGTTTAGATATGAAGGAAACCAGGGCATGCGGAGGAAACCCATGCAAACATGGGGAGAATTTGGAAACTCAACATAGACAGTCACCCAAGGCTGGAATCGAACCCAGGTCAATAGACAAGACAATAGATAATAGACAATAGGTGCAGGAGTAGACCATTCAGCCCTTCGAGCCTGCACCGCCATTCAATATAATCATGGCTGATCATTCCTAATCAGTATCCTGTTCCTGCCTTATCTCCATAACCCTTGATTCCACTATCTTTGAGAGCTCTATCCAACTCTTTCTTAAATGAATCCAGAGAGTGGGCCTCTGGGGCCCTCTGGGACAGAGCATTCCACACAGCCACCACTCTCTGGGTGAAGAAGTTTCTCCCCATCTCTGTCCTAAATGGTCTACCCCATACTTTTAAGCTGTGTCCTCTGGTTCGGCACTCACACATCAGTGAAATATGTTTCCTACTGCCAGAGTGTCCAATCCTTTCATAATCTTACACGTCTCAATCAGATCCCCTCTCAATCTTCGAAACTCAAGGGTATAAAAGCCCAGTCGCTTCAGTCTTTCAGTGTAAGGTAATCCCGCCATTCCAGGAATTGACCTCGTGAACCTACGCTGCACTCCCTCAATAGCCAGAATGTCTTTCCTCAAATTTGGAGACCAGAACTGCACACAGTAATCCAGGTGT
>NC_057738.1:35219026-35230986 GCF_004010195.1 Chiloscyllium plagiosum
GCCCATGCCTCTTCCTGGGATCTTTCTTCCTTTTAAGTTGAACTGATCCTGCAACTTCTGCATTATACCCAGAAATATCCGCCATTGTTCCTCCACGGTCATCCCTGCTAAGGTATTGCACCATTGAACTTTGGCCAGCTCCTCCCTCATAGCTCCATAGTTCCCTTTATTCAACAGAAGTACTGTCACTTCCGACTGTACCCTCTCCCTCTCAAATTGCAGATTGAAGCTTATTGTATTATGGTCACTACTTCCCAATGGCTCCTTCACTTCGAGGTCTCTGACCAATTCTGGTTCGTTACACAAACTCTGGCGCTGTGAGGCCTCAACAGTGCTAACCACTGAGGCACCAATAATTGGTGGTCATTTGGTGTGAAAGCACTCTGGTGGACAGCTAATCCATTGGGGCTGACCTCCTGTGAGGACCCCCTGTGCTTGCATGCCTACCCTACATGGAGTGGTTCAAAAGGCTACTTGCTGCCAGGCAATTAGGGATGAATGATAAACGTTGTTACCAGCGGCAGTCTCATCCCATCAAGTTAAAAAGAGGCAGATTTAACACGGATATCTGGTGTTATGACAGCTCAGTGAATGTGTGTGGGAAGGGATGGTGCTCTAATGGCTCTGTATAATCCAGAACCTATGGAGACATGAGCTCAAATCCCACCACGGCACCAGATATAAAAATATTTTCATGCTCGCCATTAAGAGACTATCATTGATTGTTGTAAAAGCCCATCTGCTGTTCACTCATGTAGGAAGGGACATCTGCCTTCATTTCCCAGTATGGCCTACACGTCATGCCAAATCCAGGTTGACTCTGGCATGACCAAGCAAGCACTGGCAGGTTGAAGGTCAGATAGGGATGGGTAACATATACTGGTCTTACCAGTGACACACATGTCCTATGAAGGCATTTTGAAAAATGTAGCAGCAGCGTACTGCCAAACGTTTCATGTATGTTCATTTATCCGTACTGTGGGCTGAATGGTCTCTTTTGGTACGGTAGCATGTCTGTGGTTCTATTAAAAGGCAGGAAAAACAGGCAAACAGCTTCCAAAACGTTATCTTTAAAAGCTCCATCTGCCTTTATCCAGTAGCAGTTAAGGATCCCCTTCAATTCTGTCTGGAAATGTCCATCTCCTTCCTTGCACTGCTTTTGACTGATGGGACAACATCCATTGAGCAGACATGGTCTTCGTTACATCCCTTGATTCTGTCTGCAGGTGTGAATGAGGCAACCAATGGGATTCTACCCCAAAAACGAGGATTAACACCATGATCAGTTGTTGTGGTCCAATCCTGTCCTGATTTTATACTGCAGCCACTTGGAAACCCACCCCTGTTATTGAGCGATGTTCTTACTCCAACAGTGGTTCCCACTTCAGAGACTCTTGCTAGTTGACAGCCAATTGGAAATGACAGTGCACCCAATCTGTAGGAATTGAAGTAGGGCCATTCAGCCTATCGAGCCTGTTCCACCATTCAAATAGATTATGTCTCAATGCCACTTTACAGTGCTACCTCCATATCTCTTGATGTGATTGGTGTCCAGAAATTGATTGCTGTCTTGAATCTGCTCGATGAGCTTCCATGGCCCTCTGGGACAGAGAGTTCCAAAGATTCACCACACTCTGAGTGATGACATTCCTCATCTCCATCGTAAATGGTTGGCCCTTATCTTGAGATGTAATCCATGTATGACACAGGAAAGGGCTGGGGTTGAGGGCAAGGCTGAGTCTGCACCCTTGACCTATTTCAGGGAGATTGCCTATTGTTGCATAACGAAGCCCGAAAGCCAGCAAAGGAACTGGTTATCCATCAAAAGGACAGGTTAATTATTTGAAGTCTTGATTAATCATTTGAACTGTATGGTGTTGCATGCAGCATTTGATTATCATGTACATGAAAACACATTAATGAGTTGGCTTCACATGTACATAACTGAGTGGTAAAATGGGCCAAGAATACGCATTTTTGGCTAGTTTACAAAGTCACACACTGTTTTCAGCTGAAATACTCAAATGTACTGTTGAGTGTAAATGAAATGGCTGTTTAGTGAGTGAGGCACTGACCTTTCCCTCTGCGATGTGTGTTTGATTTAGACACAGATTGTCTGGATGAAGTCTGTTAAGTCATGGTTGTTAACATCCGATGTGAGATGAGTAAAATCAAATTCACTTTTCAGAAAAGAAACTGCCCATAATTTGGTGAATGAATTGTCATTGTCCTACAAAGGAGTCCAAAAATACACTGGTGGGAACTGGAGAAATTGTACCCCAGAGTCTTTACAGCACAGAAAGAGGCCCTTCAGCCCATTGTGCCTGCATCAGTCATCAAATATCCATCGGTTCTAATCCGACTTTACAGCACTTGGCCCGGAGCTATGTTTGCGGTGCCATTTCAAGTGTTCATCTAAATCATTCCTAAATGTCTCGAGGGTTCCATTACTCTTTTGGGCAGTGAATTCCTCATGCTCATAACCCTCAGAGTGAAAAACATTTTTTCTTAAATTTCCTCTTGCATTTACTTTAAAACTATGCCCCCTGATTACTGACCTCTCTATTAAGGGGGGGAGGGTTTCTCCCCATCTACTCTGTCCCTGTCCCTTAGAACTTTGAACACCTCAACTAGATCTCCCCTCAGCCTTCTCTGTTCTGGCCCCAGCCTATCTAGTCTCTTCAGAGCTGAATCACTCCAGCCCAGGCCACATTCTGGGGAATCTCCTATGTAACCTGTCTGAAGGAGTAGACAGTGTACAACACAGGAGGAGTAACAATGCAGGAGCTATAATTTGACTCTGCTATAATTAAACCAGGAAATGCTTCAAACTCAGCAATCTTTAACAGAATAAGTGTAAAATTCAGATGCACAAAATAATTCCTTCATTTGACGAGACAAACCATTAGGCACAGCTTTTCATCAAGGTGTTCCTAACGGGCCTAGATTTCAATCAGGGTGTTCCTCAGTGGGCCCAGCAATTGACCAGGGTGTTCCTAATGGGCCCAGCTTTTACCTAGGGTGTTCCTCAATGGATCCATCTTTTAACCAGGGTGTTCCTAATGCATAAATGCAAGTGTATTTTTGTCTGAATGTGTGTTGTCGAGGCCCTCCCCTCTTGGTCTTTGTTTTTAATTTATTTTTGTTGTTTCTTTTGTGCAGGTCTGGTCTGAGTTGAACCTGAGGAGATGCACGAGCAAGTTTCACCGGTTTGTTTGCGAATTGTGCAACAAAGCCTTCCCAATGCTAGCGGCTCTGAAGTTACACCTCGAAACCCACCGGGGGCAGCTGGAAGGAGGCCAGGGTCTACCGGAGCCACAACAAATGCCCGACGTGGACGTGAAGCAGAAAGCCTTCATGGCGTCATTGGGTCTGCAGCACGCCAAAGAGGCGAAGGCGGTGAAACGAGAGGAAACCACAGAATTCGATATCCACACGATCTGGGCTGAAACGCCCCCCTGGAAACTACCTCAAGAGGCCAACTGTGCTACTGTGAAGGATCAACCACCCTTAGACCTGGCTTCCCTGGGAGCAAGCCTGTCCTCCCTCTCTCCACTTCAGGACAAGGTTAAGATCTTGTCCTTGCACCCTTTCCAGAAGGGTTTTATAATCCAGCCCGATAGCAGTATTGTGGTGAAGCCCATCTCTAGTGAGTCCACCATTGAGTTTGCTGACATTCAGCAAATCCTGAAAATGGCGTCCTCTGCTCCCACACAGATCAGTCTGCCACCACTATCCAAGGCGCCTTCCATCCCGAACCAGTCCATCTACAGGCAGATGCCTCCGCTCAAGCCAAAGCCCCTGGTTGCACCGTGCACTGTTGTGGCTTCCACACCACCCCCGCTCATGAGTTCCCAGCAAGCTTCACCCGGATGCATTAGCCCCAACCTCTTCCCTCCTCCTCTGAAGCTTGTGAAGACGGTAGCTGGGCCTTTGTGCAGCCCTCAAGACCTGAAGGTGAAACCTGTGAACGGAGCGCAGCCCTTTCTTCAGCCAAAGACTGAGCCGCTGAGCCCCGTTGAGATGAAGACCCAGCTTGAGCAGGATAGTATTATTGAAGCGTTGATGCCAATGGAGATGAACGGGGCTATAAAACAGGAAGTCATGGAAGGAGATCTCAAGGACATGATGACGGGGACGTCCAGCAAGAAGGTTCCCGCGTTGAAGAAAGTCTTATATCCATGTCGTTTTTGCAACCAGGTGTTTGCTTTCTCTGGTGTGCTGAAAGCTCACATCCGCTCACATCTGGGCATCTCACCATACCAGTGCAACATCTGCACGTACATTGCAGCAGACAAGGCTGCGTTAATCCGCCACCTCCGCACACACAGCGGCGAGAGGCCCTTCATCTGTAAAATCTGCCACTACCCTTTCACAGTGAAGGCCAACTGTGAGAGGCACCTGCGCAAGAAGCACCTCAAGATGACCCGCAAGGACATTGAGAAGAACATTGAGTACGCGGAGAGCCATACTGCAGAGCTGGTGGACTCTTTCTGCTCGCCAGACACTGTGTGCAAGTACTGCGGCGAAGACCTCAAATACTACCGTGCCCTCCGGCATCACCTGAGGACACACAGCAGCTGTCAGAAGAAACCGTTTGAGTGCCGAGAGTGCAACATGGGCTTTTCCACCAAAAACAACTGCATCCGTCACATCCTTAAGCAGCACACCCACGTTGAGGAGAAGGAGATGGAAAAGCACATCCTGTTGGTGGACTGCCTTGTGGGTGAAAACGGGGCAGTGTCCCCCACTTTATCTGAGGAGAGTGTCTCTGCAAATGGCTCTCCGGTCTCATGCAAGGAGCCTCAGAATGGGTTTATGCATGGGTCGCTACCCCAGGGCTCCTTAAAAATGGAGCCCATGGGTATTTTTTCAATGGACTTGGACGAACCGCTGGATTTTTCTCAAAAGAACAAGAATGTGTCTTTCCACTCCTACAAACAGGAGTGCCACTTGCTCAGGAAGCATGCCTCACCCATTGTTGCACAGTTTGACAGCACCCTGGAGCCCATAGACCTTTCTGTCCCCAAAAACCCCCCGAAGGATAAAACAAACCTGGGCAAAGAAAATAAGGACGAGAGCCAGCTGGTTGTTAATGGTGGCTCATTTGCCTGTCAGCAGTGCCCATCTAACTTCCAGGCGAAGACCAGCCTTGATAAACACGTAAGTACGAAACATTCTTCGCCATTGCAGGGTTTGGTGCCCACCCGGAATCCGGCCACTCTCCCAGCTGTGGTTGCCAGCACCAGCATGCTGCGACCCCTGAGGCCTAAACCACCACCTCCGCTGCTCCTGCCCAAACCTGCCGCGGGCAAAGAGCTACCACCCCTGGCTTCCATCGCCCAAATAATTTCTTCCGTTTCATCTGCTCCCGCCTTGTTGAAGAGGGATGTCAAGGATGGTGCTGAAGCTAACAAGCCCACCCCCTCGTCTGATGGGGCAGAGGATTTAAAGATTGGCCTGGCTACCAAGGCTGCTCCACAAACAGGAACCAATGGCCCAGCAAAAACTTTGGCCCCACAACACACCGTGGAGAAAACATCAGCAGGGGCAACGGGGCCAGGCAAGAGGAAGGGAAGAAGGCGAAGTCTCAAGTTCAAGAAGATTCGACCCAGTGTCAGCAGCAGCGGCGTAGACCCAGAGTCCAGTGGGGAATTTGCCAGCGTGGAGAAAATGTTGGCCACGACCGACACCAACAAGTTCAGTCCTTTCCTACAGTCCACCAGTGTCAAAGAGGAACCCGAAAAGGAGGAAAAGGATTCCCAGGGAAAGGAAAAAGGAGACATAATAACCTTGAAGGGGAAAAAAAATTCCTACTCTAACTCAGTGCAAAAAATCACTTGTCCATACTGCCCACGTCTATTTCCTTGGGCTAGTTCACTGCAGCGTCATATGTTAACACACACAGGTAAGACCACTATACAATTGTTCACATTTAGAATTTAATGCAGTTAATTCTTCTGAAATCGGACAACTATTCTGGAAAACCAAACATTTTTGATTTTGCCCTGCCTTTTCCTGTGTTATTTTGACTCTTTCTGACCTGGAGCCCGTGGTCCTGTGCTTGGGTCTGAAAGGCTTAATTTCCCTCAATCAGCTGGTCAATCTATGACCCTTGACTATTGGTTTCTCAATCCTTTTTGGTTAAGGAACCCACTAGTTTACTGTGGAATTGTATGGACCATCAACCGAGACTCGATCATTCCCTCCCATCATGTGTGCTTCATAAAACAAAAGTAATAATAAAGTAAGTTCACAATTGAAACAGTGAATGAATGCGAGTGCAGACATTTTGAATGTTTATTTTTCAATGAATGTAAGAATAATATATCTTTGAAAATATGAGACAATTTTCAAATGACCTAAAAACCACACAGATGCTCCTGGAATTAGGGAAAATGAGCAATGCTTGTAGGATCCTGACATTCTGGTTGTTAACCACTGTCTTTGACAGTACACATTGGCAGCCTGTTTAACATCAGGGATCCTGGGGTGTAGGTTATCGGCAAAAAGAACCATCACCTCACATCTGTAAGCGTGCAAGTCACTGGAACTCAGTATGGGGCACTCAAAACACTTGCTCAGTGCGGGGGTCACCTTGGCATATCCTTATCCATAAGCAGCAAAGGAGCACAGAGCAGGGGCTGAACCTGGATCATTGCTGTCCTGTGAGGCACTATGTCTCGTTTAGCAATTGAGAATCTGGAAGTGCTGATCACCAGTCAGTCAAGCAGGACCATGTCATCCTGAGAATGACATTAGTCTGAACAACTGCGTTTGAGAATGATGTTCCTCTTTGCAGTAATAGGAGTTAGATTGAATCCTTTCTAATAAAGATGCTAGCAATTTGACGGTAGTGTGAGGGTTTAAAAAAAAATTAAAGACACCAGCTATATAAACTATACATGGGGGTGAAAGTTAATATTCCCTGTTTTTTGTTGACTGGCTGTTATAATATAAAACTTTTCAACTTTGAGTTTGACTGGTGGTCGCAGGGTTAGGGAGAAGAGAGGGTTGTGTTTGGTTAGACATCAGGCTAAAGGCCATGTAATTGTTGGGCTTTATTTGAATGCAGCATTGATGTGCATTCACTCATGTAATCTTGTTTGTTTTCCTGTGACACGCTTTGCTGTAGGATTGCCTACAAACACTTTTACATGGTGGGATTCTGAACTGGTGTACAATGAGTGGTGGTGTTGACTTTGAGACACCTTTTTTAATAATGAGCCAGGGGTTACCTTAGATTCCTTTCCAGGTCCTGTGTTGGTGCCACTTGACCTTCTGAATGAAGCCTTTGTCGCTTTGCAAATGTTTTTGAAATAAATTGCAATTCTTCCAGCAGTAAGGGGGAAGGGAGAGAATGCGGGTCTGAAAAAGAAAAAGGCAACAAATAATTCAATTTTCAAGGCTTTTACTGGGCCATAAAGGCCACCTGGGCTCCAATGAATTTTCTCCCTTCGCAGAGTCTTTGGATTTTATAATGAGAAGCAAGCAAGTGTAAGATTACCTTTTGAAAATGATAGTATCAGTTGATCAAAGTGTAAAGGCTTAGGAATGGACTTTGCTCACCCTTGCTGCTGTATAATTAACCTTTTGAAATGCAAATTGGACTTTCTGGTTCTTGCAGTGTGTTTTCCCCTTGCACCCAGTGTCTAGAATCATATAGAGAAAAGGTCCTTTGGCCTATCGAGCTGGTATTGCCAAAAATATACTACTTCAGTCGGTGCAAGAATGCTGTTGGCATTACTCTGCATTGCAATTCAGCCAACGGAGCTAATCAACCCTGACTTTTGACATGTGGTCGCTGTTCTTATATAGAAAACAAGCGAGCCAATTTGCAGAGTAAGTTTCCAGAAACCGTGTCTTCAGGACCAGATAATCTGTTTCTGTGATTTGATTGGCCATTGTGGAATATATTAATTTAACCTGAAAGGGCAGATAGAGCTTCAGTTTCAGGTCACACTCAAAAACCTTCATCTCCAACTGTGCAGCACTCACCCAGCAGCAATCCCTCTAATTTTCTTAAGCAGCTGTGTGGCCTGTGCACAGCAGTGACTTCTGGAATTGGAAGTCAGTTCTGTAATCGGCTTGTGCAGAACATTGGAACAGCTGCACACACGTTCCCCCATTACTGCATTGGTGTCTCAGTCTGGATTTTTGTGCTCAAATCCTGATGGGGTTCCTGAACACACAACCTTCAGATTCAGACACATGCTGCAGAAGGGTCGTAATTCTGAACTGCCTGTCCTCCTTCCATGGCTACATTTGTGGAGAGGAAGCACACCATGTCTACTCGTACACTTAAAAAAAACCTTTGGAGAGAAAAGAGGTGGGCACTACAAGGGATTGGAGTGCATTATCTCCTCCCATCAGCTCCATTTTAATTTAAACTACTTCACTCTTCCCTATCTTTCCCTCTCGTTATTGTTGTGGCAGTGTTTGTTAATTTGTCACTTCATGAGAGATACAGGCAACTTGATGAAAGGTTTATATATATAAAAAAAGAGAATGAAAGTGCAAGTCTTTTGAAGGACTAGAGCTAGGCTGGGTGGCCTGAATGGTCTCCTCTTGTGCTGTAAGGCTGTTTGATTCTATCAGTGCTAGAGGGCTGGGTGTTAATTAGTACGTGCCTTTGTGCTGAGTGGGCATTTTTCTTCACCTTTCAGTGGACTCTCTGGAAGACTGAGTTTTGTCCACATCCCTTAAGGCAAAGAGATGGTGAATGGATTTGTGTTGGGTTGGGTGGAGTTGGACCAGGTGGACTTCCTTACCTGGCTGATGAGTCAAGCAAGTTGCCAAATGGCCCATTCAGGAATATAATTTTAAAAAGTACAGTTTTACTCATGCAGAGTATTTGCGCATTTATAACATTGGCATCATGTGTGAAATGGATTCAAAATAGCAAAGCAACCTGGGGTACCTGAGCAGATCTGTAAACTCTCAAAATATTGCCTTGTAAAAAGAAAATGCTGTTGCAATCCACCACCTCCTTGGGGGCAGTATCCAGTTTAATAACTCTGTACAGTAATATAGCTCACAAAAACGGAACTTGTTTGTGAAAATGATTGAGGACACAGTATGTGTGTAGGCACAGTATATGAAACATGGAGCCTTACAGCAGAGAGGGCCACATCCTGTTCCCAGCTCTTTGCCCCTGGGGGCTGTGTCAGGCTTTGATGGGACTGAGCAAACTGATTGCTGAACACAACCACAGTTACAGAAGTGTGTGAGGTCTGAGCCAAAGTTAAAAGCTTCTATAGTTTGTTTGGACCTGAACATTAGTAAACCAAGAAAAACACTGGAAATACTCTGACAGATCAGGGAAGGCCTTCCACCCGAAAATCAGCTGGCTGCTGTATCATAGAAACGGAGTCTTGTCAGCTCCCTCTATGTGGTGTTTTTAGATTTACAGTGGGAGAAGTAATAGCAGTAAATCTTCAATAAATTACACTTTTGCCAGATGTTGGCAGATGTAACATAAAGAGAATGGCACTCATAGCCATTCTAGAGAAAGGAGCTTCATCTTAAAATGATCATTTTATTGGAAAAAGCCTATTCACCAATCACTTGGCCAATGGACTGTTTACTACGGCTGCACTGCTCAAATTGCTTTGCTAGGCCAGGCCAGACCAGGAGCTGTTGATTTTAAATTCCCCGCCATGAGTAAAGTTGGTTAGGCTGAAATTGCATTGTATCGTTTTTGTAACAAATGCTGAAGTCTCGAACTCCAATCTGTTTTTGAAAAGAAGCAATAACTGTTTAACCCACTCAAATGTATGAAACCATTGTGTTAACATGCAGCACAATTTTGATTTTATTGAAAATATCCTATAGGATGCAATCTTATTCTGAGACATGTGATTCACTCCCATGAGCAGTAGAAGCTGTGTCTTGAACTCCTTTTCAAATTCTTCCCAGTGCTGTGCATTTTTTTAAAAACTGGTTTTTATTTTAGTTGAGCAATTTAACACCATAGGTACTGCTTCCACAGAGGTATTCACATTGCAGTGAAGAGTAACCCAGGGCTGTGTGTGTCAAGTTACTCATTAACAAGATTTGCAAGCCCCATAGCAGCAGCAACAGCAGCTTATGGACACCCAGTTAAAATGTGTTATGTTGGGTTTTTTTTGGTAAGATGGCATGGTGTTAATTTGGGAATATTGTAGTTACTAGTTAAACACCGTTTAACTGGTGTTTTTTTTCTGTTTTGTTTATATAAGACAATGCGATTGTCACAAACTGCATAAATAGCTACTTTTTTGTTTTTTTTTACTTTTTGTTTTAATAAAAGGTCAGAAGCCCTTTCCCTGTCCAAAATGTGACGCTTTCTTTTCCACCAAATCTAACTGTGAACGCCACCTCTTGCGCAAGCATGGTGTTGCCAACCGGTCACTGCGAAGAAATGGCCTGATTGCCAGATCCAAAGCAACTGATGCAAAGCCCCTGGAAAGCACAGGTAATTACCACCAGAGAGAGCCAGCTCCAGTCATAGTGCCGTGTTTCAGTAGGTTTAAAGAGTGCTCCTTTGCTCTTGTGAGGGATTAATTGAAATGAGAGGTGCAGTCAGGCTTTGCTGTAGCAAGGGGGCAGTGCCTGCGAGAGCAAACAGTCCAGAGAGAGAGAGAGAGAGACAGACAGACAGAGAGGCCTCACTTCCAAAATGATTGATCCGCCATCAGATTAAAGGAGCTCTGCCTCTTGGGGGCAACACAAAAGTATTTGGCAAATGGTTATTTTGTTTGCTTATAATTGCACTGTGTGAGGGCATAAACCATACCAGAATTCTTTGTAATTAATTTCACCAGTGAAGTTCCTGTGATGTACAATGTTCTGCCCCTTTTACACTCTTCAAATCAAAACCAAAAAGAAATGCCAAACACTTTTTTGCACCAAGGCAGTTTTCCTTTAAACAATACTGATTGCAAACAATTGGCCTAAAAGTACATCAGTTGGTCGTTTTGGTACAACTAATTTCTCCTGCTAAAATTCCCAACATAATCATTCCCAATGAATTAGGATTTGTTTACAAGGACATGATCCTGTGATGGCTCCTTTCTCTAAGGTCCAGTTTTCAATACACGCTCAACAATATTCTGATTGACTCACGCAGACACACATCACAGAAAAACTCAACCAGATGTTTGTCCAATACTTGTGCCTTGTGAATATCCTTTAGTTTAGTGGTATCTGTTTGACCTGCCTTGAGTTGTAAGATACATAAAACAGAATTCATTATGTAGTTTGGCATGAATGTACAATTAAACCAGTCCATGTTGGCTATACCCTGTGTCAATAGTAAATGATGACGCTCCTAAGAGATGGAGCCACTTTTTGTGATAGCGTAGTGAGACCACTGGTTTAAACAACAATGGGCCCATGCATTGAACAGGCTGCCTAACTTGGAAAGTTAAGCTCTTTGTTCTATTGTATCTGGTAGTTATTGCTTGCCTGTCTTTGATGATTGTTCACTTTCTGACCAGTGTTTTATTGTCCCCGATAGTTTTGCTTATGTCCATCTTTGGTGGTTTCACTTTCTGACCTGTCTATTTTATCGTCCATTTCTTTGGAAGTTATAGTGTTCATTTTCTGAAGAGTGTTTTTGTTTTATTTGTCACTGACCCTCTTCTTGATAGACATTGATTTTCTGACCTGTGTCTTTTTTGTTTCTCATTGTCCTTGTCTGTAGTAGGTGTTGGTTTTCTGACCTGTGCATTTTATTGTCTCTGTCACTGGCAGTTGTGGACTTTCTGACCTATGATTTTTTTTTTAATTTGTCTTTGTCCATGATAGGTGTTGATCTTCTGACCTGTTTTTTTTTGTTTTTTTTGATTTGGTTCTGGGTAACAAACCAGGCCAGGTGTTAGAATTGGAGGTAGGTGAGCACTTTGGGGACATTGACCACAATTCGGTGACTTTTACCCTAGTGATGGAGAGGGATAAGTGTGCACTGCAGGGCAAGT
>NC_057738.1:35233034-35234309 GCF_004010195.1 Chiloscyllium plagiosum
TGAGAACCTTTTTCCATGTATGGAGTCAGCTATTACAAGGGGTCATAGCTTTAAATTAAGGGGTGGTAGGTATAGGACAGGTGTTAGTGGTAGATTCTTTACTCGGATAGTCGTGAGTTCATGGAATGCCCTGCAGTAGCAGTGGTGGACTCTCCCTCTTTATGGGCATTTAAGCGGGCATTGGATAGGCATATGGAGGATAGTGGGCTAGTGTAGGTTAGGTGGGCTTGGATCGGCGCAACATCGAGGGCCAAAGGGCCTGTACTGCGCTGTATTTTTCTATTGTCTCTGTCCTTGGTAGTTGTTGATGTTCTGACTTTGTTTTTGTTTCTGCGCCTGGTAGGTTGTTTTTGTTTAATTTGTCTCTTTTCCCGGTAGCTGCTGTTTTTCTGACCTGTGGGTTTTTTTTTGTTTATTTTAATTGTCCTTGTTCCTGGGTTTTCTGAGCTGTGTTTTCTATTATCCGGTAGTTTTTTTTCCCTCCCACTCTCTAACCTCTCTCCCTCTCTCTGTGTCGCCCTTCAGGTAACGTTCCCGAGTCGGAGACGACGGTGACCGAGGCCTCGCCAGCTCCAGCGGCGGCAGCGGCCTGTCCTTCACCCGGGCCCACGGAGCGGCCTGGAGCTGAGGCACCTACGGGCGAGAGCGAGCCCAAAGCGGAGTCAGCGGCGGCGGCGGTCCGCGCCAAGGAGGAGGAGCAGGAGGCCGAGGAGGACGCTCAGAGCAACAAGAGCCTGGACCTGGATTTCGCCAGCAAGCTGATCGACTTCAAGCTGGGCAGCCCCGACCCGGGCGCGGCGCCGGCCGAGGGCCGCAACTCGTGCGGCGTCTGCGGGAAAACCTTCAAATACGCCGCCACCCTGGCCCGCCACCGGAAGGCCCACGCCTGCGAGCGCCGCCGGGACCGGGATGCCAGGAGAGGCCCGAGGCCTGCGGCCGAGCAGCCCGGGGCCCTCCGCTCGCGGCCCGCCAAGAGCGCCGGCGCCTCCCGCTCAGACGGGCCCCCTCCGCGGCGGGAGGACGATGTGGAAGAGGCGGCAGGGGCACGAGGGGGCGCCCCCGGAGCCCGCGCGCCCCAACCGCCAACCGCCGCGGGGCAGCTCGAGCTCAGGAAGGCCCCGCCCAGCGGCTCGAGCAAGGCGGACAAACGGAAAAAGATCTGCGCGGTCTGCAGCAAACGGTTCTGGTCCCTGCAGGATCTCACCCGGCACATGCGGTCACACACCGGTAAGGGGCTGGGGGACGGGGAGGAGATTGGGGGGGGAATAGGGCGGA
>NC_057738.1:35235094-35249158 GCF_004010195.1 Chiloscyllium plagiosum
TTGCAGGTGGGGGCTAGTGATCGGGAGGATGGGGGTGAGTGATGGCAGTGGAGGAGGAGATGGGGATATAGGGAGATGGCAGGTGGGGGGGATGGGAAGAGATGAGGGGATGGTGGAAAATGGTGGGGTGGGAGGGGGAAGAATAGGAAAAAGGCTCTCACTGTCCACCCAGTCTAACCCTCTGATTATCTTGTACCTCTCAATCTTCTCTCTATTGAAAACAGCCTCAAGTCCCTCAACGTTTCTTCGTAAGACCTTCCCTCCATACCAGGCAACATCCTGGTAAATCTCCTTTGAACCCTTTCCAAAGCTTCCACATCCTTCCTATAATGTGATAACCAGAACTGTACACAATACTCCAAGTGTGGCCACACCACAGTTTTGTACAGTTGCAGCATGACCTGATGGTTCCAAAACTCGATCTCTCTACCATTAAAAGCTAACACACTGTATGCCTTCTAAACAGTCCTGTCAACCTAGGGTGGCAACTTTGGGGGATCTATGTACATGGACACCAAGATCTCTCTGCTCATCTACACTACCAAGAATCTTACCATTCACTCTGCATTCCTGTTACTATTTCCAAAGTGAATCACCTCACACATTTCTGCATTAAACTCCATTTGCCACCTCTCAGTCCAGTTCTGCAGCTTATCTATGTCTCTCTATAACCTACAAGATCTTTTGGCACTATCCACAACTGTACCGAGCTTAGTGTCATGTGCAAATTTGCTAACCCATCCTTCTATGTCCTCATCCAAGTTGTTTATAAAATTGACAAACAGCAGTTGACCCAAAACAGATCTTTGCGGTATACCACTAGTAACTGACCTCCAGGATGAACATTTCCCATCAACTACCACCCTCTGTCTTCTTTCAGCTAGCCAATTTCTGATGCAAACCGCTAAATCACCCTCAATCCCATGCCTCCATATTTTGTGCAGTAGCCTACTATGGGGAAACCTTATCAAACGCCTTACTGAAATCCATATACACCACATCAATGGCTTTACCCTCATCTGCCTGTTTGGTCATCTTCTCAAAGAACTCATTAAGGTTTGTGAGGCACAACCTACCCTTCACAAAACCATATTGAGTATCCCAAATCAACTTATTCCTATTGAGATGATTATAAATCGTATCTCTTATAACCTTTTCCAACACTTTACCCACAACCGAAGTAAGGCTCTGGCCTTTAATTACCAGGGTTGTCTCTACTCCCCTTCTTGAACAAGGGAACAACATTTGCTATCCTCCAGTCTTCTGGTACTACTCCTGTAGACAATGACAATATAAAGGTCAAAGGCAAAGGTTTGGCAGTCTCCTCCCTGGCTTCCCAGAGAATCCTAGGATAAATCCCATCTAGCCCTAGGAATTTATCTTTGCAGTTGAATACTGACAAAAAAATATTCATTTAACACTTCCCCATCTCCTCTGACTCCACGCACAACTTCCCACTATTGTCCTTGATTGCCCCTAGTCTTATTCTAGTCACTCTTTATTCCTTATATATCTATAGAAAGCTTTAAGGTTTTCCCTGATCCTATCCGCTGACAACATATCATGTCTCCTCCTCACTCGTCTTAGCTCTCTGTTTAGGTCTTTCCTGGCTACCTTGTAACTCTCAATCTCCCTAACTGAGTCTTCACATCTCATCCTAACATAAGCTGCCTTCTTCCTCTTGACAAGAGATTCAACTTCCTTAGTAAACCATGGCACCTCCACTGTAAACTTCCTTTCTGTCTGACAGGTACATACTTATCAAGGACACACTGTAAGCTGTTCCTTGAAAAGCTCCACATTTCTGTTGTGTCCATCCCTTGCAGTTTCCTTCCCCATCCTATGCAACCTAAATCTTATCTACTTGCATCATAATTGCCTTTCCCCTTGTTGTAGCTCTTGCCCTCCAGTGTATACTTATCCCTTTCCATTGCTAAAGTAAACATAACTGAATTGTGGTCACTATCACCAAAGTGCTCGCCTACCTCCAAATCTAACGTCTGGCCAGGTTCATTACCCAGTATCAAATCGAATGTGGCCTCGCCCCTTGTTGGCCTGTCTACGTACTTTGTCAGAGAACCCTCCTGCACACAATGGACAATTGGGGAATTGGGGGAAGGGCAGAGAGGGGAAGGGTCATGGGGGTAGAGGATGGCCAGGGCAGGAGAGATGATTTGGGTTAAGAAGAAGGGGGTGATCAAGACGGAGGTGCTGAATGATCTGGTGAATGAGGATCGCAGAGCTGGGGGGAGATTGAGGTTTGTATGGAGGATTTGGGGAACTTCCCAAGAGGTGGAGGGTGAGCTTGCAGCTTGGGACAGCAGGATTTTGTTTCCTTGAGAGAAAAATGAAGCACTTTCCCCTTTCACACTTGAATTTGTTACCAATGTAGAATCATATAACACAGAAGGCCATTCAGCCAACCTGCCATTTCTTTGAAAGAGTCATCTATGTGACCCCACCTTCCACCCCACAAGATGAAACATTCTGTGCTTGTCCTTTCAAAATCATTTTGTAATTTTAAGTCACCCCTCAGTTGCCTTTTTACAGTCGAAAAGGAGACTTGGCCTGTAAATTCTTTACTGGTAAATAAACTGTTTTTGGTATCATCCTTCTGAATCTTCACTGCACCCTCTCCAGTTCCTTAGTCCTCTTTATATATGGTAACCTGAATTGTGCATTATTTTCTAAACCGTCCTCACTATCTTTTCTTAGTCTATTGTGAGTTTCCACCAGAAATACAGTCGTAGGAAAGAAATTTACCTCACTGGATGCCCAATAGGATCCTCATTGTCAGAACAAAGTAGTATCTAATGATTAAAGCAGAGGTATCCGACATACAGACTGCACACTAGTGTCAGGCCCCACAGACCTGTGTTTAAAATACAGGCAGGTGGACATGACTGAATTTGCAAGGAGCTGCTTCTCCAGTCTCAGGCTGTTTCTGTCCCACATTTGTTATTGAGAGGCTCACCATTAATAAAAATCAAATTCAGGCAAAAGACAGTCTGTGATTGGCAGAGCACTGGGAAATTGAGAGGCAATCTTCATCCTCAGGCCATGTTTTCTTCCTCATTACAAGTGAAAGACTTTGTAAGTAGAGCTGGCAACACTCCTACTCAGTTGAAACTTTATTGCTGGAACAGCACAGCAGGTCAGGCAGCATCCAGGGAACAGGAGATTCGACGTTTCGGGCACAGGCCCTTCTTTCCTGAAGAAGGGCCTGTGCCCGAAACGTCGAATCTCCTGTTCCCTGGATGCTGCCTGACCTGCTGTGCTGTTCCAGCAATAAAGTTTCAACTTTGATCTCCAGCATCTGCAGACCTCACTTTCTCCTCGAACACTCCTACTCAGCAGTGTCCTGGAATCCACACCTGAGTAACAGATTCTCCCTTGGGTACTTTACGCACATCTGCCTGAGAGGTTTGAGCTCAGTTAGGCTACTTTTTTAAATATGGTGCACCAAGAGATGTAAACTTGGCCAAAATGAAGTCTGTCTTTTCAGTCAGAACACCATTTGTTTTTATCTGGGCACTAGGGTGACAGGGGTAGTGAGTTGGCAAGGAACAATGGAGTTGGAAGGGAGATAGTGAGAGACTGTGAGAGAGAAGTGGCCTCCCTGAAAAGTGGCAGGAACAACCCGCAAGTATCTTCCATGATGCAAAGGGAGTCGGAGGGTGATGGCACTGTCAGTAGAGCTGGGACATAAACCACCTTGGTGTGACTGCTGCATTGCCAACATCTCACTAAATCAGTGATTGACACGATGACAGGAAATTAGTGGAATAACCTTCCCATGTGAAGCTTGTTCATAAAGATGCACGTTTTATGTTTTTTGATAATAGCGAAACTTGCAAAAGTCTTATTGTACACAGCTCTGTGAAAAATGAAACGTGGCCTCTTGCGAAGACCCCTGGATTATAACACAAAGAAAAGAAACCCCAGTCTTGCAAACAAGTTAGAACAGTGTTTTAGTTCAATTTCTCAGCAGATGTATGCATTTGTTTTAATGCTTAGTGTGCTAGTGCCAGTTAACAAATGATTCTTTATTGATTTTCACATTGTCAGTTTGTTTGAAGCTGGGAAAATGAAAACAAGATGTGCTGACTCTGACTCCAGCCCCTTAACTGTCCAGGATGGCCTTGTATTCCGCACAGCTGGGAACCTTTTGGGGGAAGTGGGGGAGATTGGCATTGGTTTAGCTTATATTCTTGTCTGCTTGTGAAGTGTTAGATCAGTTAGTTGTTGGCTAAATTGTGAATTTCCCACAACATCAAACCGTTTTGGGGCCAGTATAAGTGGCCCCTCTGACTTAAATAGCAAGATGGAGGTCACTGCTATTTAACCCAGTGGTTTCCTGAGCGTGTGAGCAGGAGGGAGCTATGGGCAAGATTCTAATCAAGTATTTTTGTATTTCCCCCACTGTCAGGAGGGAGGGGATATCGGACTTTGGGTTGGGAGAACAAATAACCTGTATTTGTCTCCAGAATGTCTGCTAGCACAGCGCCAGTCAGAAACCTGGCTGGCTAACAGTAATGATATCCTGGCAGTAGCCATAATTGCATCAGAGAGGGACCCTCGGGGTAAAGTCCTTCCCGAGGGGAGCCACTGACCCATCACTGTTGTCTCAGCAACACCAGAATTGAGTGGTGGCCATTGCTGGAACTGCAGCCTGTCCCTGAGGGAGAAATGGACAATTAGGAGCGGGCCATTTGGCCCCTTGATCCTGTACTTTGCACCCATTCCGTCTTGTGCTTCCTGACCTACTTAGGTTCCCTGTCCCCCACAATCAACCCAAACAGGAGGGGCCCCCCAGATGGTGTTGGGAATTTGGAATGCATTCTCCTGTTTGGGTTGATGGCGGTTGATGGGAACCAAAGTAGGTCAGGAAGCACAAGACGGAATGGGTGCAAAGTATAGGGAGGATAGTTGAGGCAGAAAACTTTACAGCCTTTAAAAACTTACTTGGATGAGCAGTCGAAATATTGTAACATTCAAGACTCTGAACAAAGTGCTGAAAAGTGGGATGAGTATAATCTTAGCATAGTTTTGGTAGTACAGACCCGACATGCTGAACGGCCTTTTCTGATTATTTAAAAGTCATAACTGTCAATTATTAGTGACTGATAAAGTTTTCCTGTGAAAGTACAGGTCGACTGCTGTATCTGTGGAATTGGTTCCGTGATATCAGTTAACCCGCGGTTTACCGCAGCTTGAACATATTACTGGGAACATTTTGGGACCGGGGGCTGCCGGGAAGGTAAATTTCTCATTTAAATGAATGGGTTCACGCCTATTCGTGGTTTCAGGTTTCCAGGGTGGGTAGATTAGATTCCCTATAGTGTGGAAATCGGCCATTTAGCCCAAAAAGTTCACACTGACCCTCTGAAGAGTAACCCACCCAGAGCCGTTCCCCTACATTTATCTCTGACTAATACACCTAACATTATGGGCAATTTAGCATGGCCAATTCACCTGACCTGGACATCTTTGAACTGTGGGAGGAAACTGGAGCAAACCCACACAGACATAGGGAGAATGTGCAAACTCCACACAGGCAGTGGCCCGAGGCGGCAATCGAACCTGGGTCCCTGGCGCTGTGAGGCAACAGTGCTAACCACTGAGCCACCATGCCGGCCTTGGAATGTATCCCCTGCGGGTATGGAGGGACCACTGTATGATCTTCCATTGATGTTTGGTAGTGACTGAGTTACCAGGAAAGTATCAGAGGTCAGGTTTTTATATCCTGCAACCCTATGGCAACCGAAAGGCCTGTTTCCCAGCTTCCATTGTATTCAGAGAGCAGAGGTTTACTGAGTGACGTAAGCAGTGATTGGGCTGTACACTGTTTGTCAGTTGGGGAGCTGTCAGTTGTTGGGCAGTCTGTGCTAGCACTTGTGGCCATCACTGTGGTCAAAAACATAATGTTTCCACTTATTGCTCTTTCAGGTGAAAGGCCGTACAAATGCTTGACCTGCGAGAGGACATTCACCCTGAAACACAGCCTTGTCCGCCATCAGCGCATCCATCAGAAGGGAGCCAAGGTGGCCAAGAGACATCCGGGTGAGAACGACGATGAATTGTCCAAGGATGAGGATGACAGTGAGAGTGAGGCCGAACAGGCGGGCTCCAGCCAGCTGTCGGACAACGAGAGCGAGACAGTCACTAGCATCAGCCTCAGCAATGACTCCCCGCTGCCACTGAGCATTGCAGGGAGCCCAGTGACAGCCACAACGAGCCAATCTCCCAGCCAGGCAGGTGTCAAAGCAGCCGAGCCAGAGAACAGCCTCATTCGCCCAGCAACAGCAGTCAATGGTGTGAGGCAAGGAACCTTCCTTATTCAGGGCAACGACCAAGAATCATTAAAAAACTCAGAGAAGACACTTGCTGATTCCACAGGCTCCTCAGATATCATCCAGAACTTTCTGGGAATACCTAGTGGGGCGCCAATGAACCATGTCCTGGGCTCAGTGGAGTCTACTCCTTGCCTGCTTGGAGTGGAATAATGTGGCTTCCAAGGAACTGGAGGTTTTTGTTGCTTTAAAGCTGTGCCACCATACTTTGGAATGAAATTAACTCTCTTGTACCCGCAAAACACCAAGCAGGGATGAGGCTGCTGTGGTGAATTGTTCTAGTCCGCCTGTGTGCGGGCAGAGTTTTTTCTAACTCTGGTGCGATGGAACGCCTTAAGAGACACGAGTGAGAGGAATCCAGTGCAACTCTCCAGACTGCATGTTGTATCTTCCAAGTGCCTTATGACCTGATTGCTGTGCACAACTAAAGTTCTGTTCAGAAGTGCTCGAAAATCCTTGTTTCAAAATAAGTACAACAAGAAGAGCTAGCCTTTTTTTTTGAGAACAATCTTGGGGAAGTATCAAATTCCTTTGTGATGTGTTTATATTTTAAAGCTGATTTTTAAAACAAATAACACATAATAATGGGGCATCAAAATGCACTTGGCATAGGCTGTGCTTAGGCCCCTAATGAGGAACTGCTGAACTAAGTCTTCCAGAAAGGCCTTACAGTGATCAATGACACTGACAATCTCTGGGCCAGTTTTTCACCATAAATAACAAACATAGGGGCAAAATAGCAATTATGGCTTTTTATTTTGTTTCTTTCACAAAACAAATATGACTTTGTTCTCCATTTATGGTGTGCACAACAGTGCAGTTTTGTTTTCTTTTTGTAATTTGGTCTTTTAAGATGTATTTTGATTAAGGTGGAACTTGTTTGCTACTGTCTGTGAAAATGCAAGATGGCTTCCACAAGATTCCCCCTCCATTTTTAATGCGCATTGGGTTGTTTTGGCTAGAAACAAGAAAATGGGACTAAGAAGGTAAAATGAATTAGGAGACACTTTTTTTGTTAAATCTTATATCAATATGAAATTCAGTACAAAAGAATTTAAGGTTTTTTATTTACAATTCTGCTCTCGATGGTCTAATCCAGCATCCTTGGGAGCAGCCATTAATCAATTATATAATGCAGAACTGTAGCAAGGAAAAAGATTCTCCCAGCGTTAAGCTGGAACAGTGTACTAGCAATAATCACTATTGATTTAAAGCTTTATTTAGTATTTTTTCTGTATCGGCAATATTAGTTTATATGGCCCTTGCCACATTTTATTGATTCTTTTATTAGTGGGTTTTGTTGTCTGACTGAAGCAAATCTGTTGCGTTTTCTTTTCAAAAGCTGTGAAAAGGAGAAAATTATTTTGTGCTGAGTTATGGGTGAATCTTAGAATAGATTGCATGTGGAACTAATTTGTTTTATCAGTTATTTGTAATTCCGACTGTCTCTCTCAGGGCTTTTCAAAAAAAAATTGCATCTACTAAATCCCTTTCTAGTTCCAAATTTTCTTCCACTTTAAGAACTTGAAGCTGAGACGATTCAATCACTACATGAAGCACTTGACTGTGAAAGAAAAATAACGATAATTAATTGGTTTACAGCTTGTTCAAAAAAAAGAAAAAAACAGTCACTTTTCACTGCACCATGATTAAAGAGCTTTTTATTACCAGAGGTTTAGTGAATTATTGTCTATTTTCAAGAAGGAAAGAAACTTTAATGGGGGAAAATTAAAAGGAAATAAAAGTAATGCATTAATCCATAAAACATTGTTTGAAAATCCAGAATCCATATTTTTTCGTAAAGGGAATCTTTACTGCTGCTAAATATTATGTACACATCTGGTGTATGCCACATGAACAGAGAATCACAGAGTTTTGGTACTTATTTCCAATGCAAAAATTTAAAGCTGTTCTGTATAAAACCATCTAAGCAATAAAATGTTATACTTGAGATTTTTATTTGTCCTGGCACTGTATTTGTTCATGCGTTGATAATAGAAAGCTATTGGTGATTATTTCCACTGTCACCTCACCTCTCCTCTCAATCTGCTCCATGACCCCACTGCATGATAACAGAGCTATCCTATTGTGTGGTTTAGAGATTGTTGCATAAAGTCTTCAGCACGTTGTTAAGTCTATGGGCTAGAACTTTGTCATGTGTTGCAAAATCGACAGCTTAAAGTGGCTGATACTTAATCTAATATTTTAAGTTATTTATACTAATCAAGCGTTTAGTTATCTTCAGGACGTGGCCATTACTTGGGGTTCCACGTGGACTTCTAATTTTAGTATGTAGCCTTTTTATGTTTACAGGTGCCTGCTTGTATTGTGTGTCTCTAAGTAAATTACTTGTACATGCTCCAGTTTTAGGTCTCACTATCTGATTGTTGGGTACCTTAGGCTGTAATGGGAGGGAATAAAGGTGTAGTGTGTAACAGGGGCCAAAATCTTTTGGGGGGGGTGTTTTATTGCAATCACTTGACATGAGAGACCTTTCCAGCCCTCGCCCTCTTAGTCTGTTCGAAAATATAGTGTGTCTGTGCAGATTGTCCCCCAGGTGAACCACATTTTTTGATTTTGATGCTGTTTAGTTTGATCTCAGCTGTGTGCTGTAATTCAGCCATCAAGAATTTACAGCTGTACGTCTCTAAACCACCATGTGATGGAGACTGGCAAACACAGTGCCTTCAAACTATTATTTACATTACTGCCCTAAAGGGGCAGCACAGTGGCTCAGTGGTTGCCACTGCTGCCAGGGACCAGGGTTGGATTCCATCGTCAGACAACTGTCTGTGTGGAGTTTGCATTTTCTCCCAGTGTCTGCGTAGGTTTCCTCTGTGTTCTCCAGTTTCCTCCCACAGTCCAAAGATGTGCAGGTTAGGTGATTTGGACATGGGAAATTGTCCATAGTGTCCAGGGATATGCAGGCTAGGTGGGTTAGCCATGGGATAGAGGGATAGGATGGGGGTGGGTGGGATGTTCTTTGGAGGGTTGGTGTGGACTGATGGGAATTTATGATAATATAAATATTTCATGAGAAAATCTGCAATTGCAATTCCTGAACACTTAACTGCCAAGTATTAAAAGATTGTCTTTAAAGCTGCTGACACTTCATTGTTATGAACTTGGTCAGATTTATATAGTATTGACCCATCGTCATTGCAAAATGGTGAGTTACGTACAATTTGGAGCATAAATCATGGGAGTGGTTTATCTTTCTCTGCCTGGCTACTTCCACACTTTTTTTTTAAAAAGTGGTAGTTAATATAGAGCAGATTGATTGTAAATGAAGGAATTTGCTCCAAGTGTTTTCCGTTCTCTCCATACGGTTCCAAGGTTTTTTTGGAACCTCATCCAAATATCCATTGAATTTAGAGCATGAATTGTGGTAAGGCATTGTGACCAGGTCTGCCCACAACCTCATCTGCTGGGATTGCATAAATGCAGTTTCCAGCTGAAACCACAGGCTGATAAATGCAGAAGGGACCTTTGTAAATGGTTGCACAGAATTTTAAATATTGTTTTTGGGATGTGGGTGTAACTTGCAAAGTCAGCATTTGTTGCTCATCCCTAATTGCCCTCGATCGGAGTGTCTTGCTTGACCATTGCAGAGGGCAGCTAAAAGTCACTTTCTATGGTTAATAGATGGCGGGGGGGGAACAAAAGACCATATAGGATTTGGTGATTGGGGGGTAGAAAACATTGTGTGTAAGAGCATATAAAGAAAAGGAAAATAATCAACTCCATTTCTGTGGGTCCAGTATCACATGTAAGTTAGACCTGGTAAAAATAGTAGCTCCATTCTCTAAAAGATGCCAGTGAACTAGATTGGTCTCTACATCAAAACTTTTAAAACAAAGAAGTAACTGATGAATTAAACTGCATTTATTTCAATGGAAAGAGTCTTATAGGTAAGGCTGATGAACTCAGGCCATGTCTGGGAATATGAGACTGGGACATCATAGCTATTACAGAAACTTGGCTGAGGGAGGGACAGAACTGACAGCTCAATGTTCCAGCTTTTAGATCCTATAGAAAGGGAGGAAGGGGAGTGTACTTTTTGATTAAGGAAAACGTTACTGCTTAGGATATTACTGAGGCATTGTCCAGTGAAGTTATATAGGTAGGACTTCGAACTAAAAGGGATGATTGCCTTGATGGGATTGTATTCTAGGCTCCCCAATAGTCGGAGAGAAGTTGAGGAGAAAATATGTAGAGAAATCTCAAGAAATATGTAAGAATAATAGAGTTGTAATAATAGAGGATTTTAATTTTCCTAACATAGGCTAGGTCTGCCATAGTGCTAATGGTTGGATGGTCATAAATTTGTTAAGTGTGTTCAAGATAACTTGCTTTATCAATATGTAAATATACTCACTAGAGAAGGAGCTAAACTTGACCCTGCCTTATTTCCTAAGTGTTAGTGGGAAACACTTTGGGACTAGTGATTGCAATTCTGTTTTATAATAGTTATGGAAAAGAATAGACCTTCCATAAAGTTCTTAATTGGAGGAAGACAAATTTTAATGGTATGAGACAGGAACTTTCAACAGTTGACTGGAGTAGACTGTTCACAGGTAAAGGGATGACTGATAAGTGGGAGGCTTTCAAAAGTGTGATAACGAGAATTCGGAGGCATTAAGTTCCTGTTAGAGTGAAAGATAAATCAGCTGGTAAGAATAGGGAACAATGGGTAAATAAAGATATTGAGGTTCTGGTCAAGAATGAGAGAGTCATATATTGACAACAGGGATCAAATGAATCTCTTGAAGAGGATAAAGGGTGTAGGGGCATCCTTAAGAGGCAATCAAGAGGGCAAGAGGAGGATATGGGATAGCCATGGCATATAAGAGGATACTTCAAAGAAATTGTACAAGTACATCAAGAGCAAAATAGCAACTAGGGGGAGAATAGGGTCCCTTAAAGATCAACAAGGTCATCTATGTGTTGAACCACAGGAGATGGGAAAGGTACTAAATTAATATTTTGCAACAGTTTTTACTGTGGAGAAAGAAATGGAGGCTAGAAAACACAGGGAAATAAATATTGATGTTTTGAAAACAGTTCACGTAACTGAAGAGGAAGTTCTAGAGGTCTTAGAAAACATAAAGGAGTATATATCTCCAGGATCTGATCAAGTGTATCCGAGGACGTTGTGCGAGATTAGGGAAGAAATTGCGTGGCCCCTGGCAGAGATATTTGTATAATCTATAACCATGGGTGAAGTGCCAGAGGACTGGAGGGTAACTAATTTAGATTAGATTAGATTCCCTACAGTATGGAAACAGGCCCTTCGGCCCAACAAGTCCACACCGACCCTCCGAAGAGTAATCCACCCAAACCTGTTCCTCTACTCTATATGACCTGCACATCTTTGGATTGTGGGAGAAAACCGGATGTTGTGTCTTTACTTAAGAAAAGGTGTAAGGAGAAGCCTGGGAAGTATAGACGGGTGAATCTGACATTGGTGATGTGTAAGCTATTGGAGGTGATTCTGAAAGATAGGATTTAAATGCATTTGGGGAGGCAAGGCCTGATTAAGGATCGTCAGCATAGCTTCGTGTAAGGGAAACTTGATTGAGCTTTTTGAGGAAATAACCAAAGCAAGTGATGAGGACAGAGCGGCAGATATTGTTTACATGGATTTTTGCAGTATGCATTATTTACATGGACTTTAGTAAAGTGCTTAGTGAGGTTCTGCATGGTAGACTAATTAGTAAAGTTAGATTACATGGGATTCAGGGAGAGCTTGCTAATTGGATACAAAATTGGCTTGACATTAGGAGACAGAGGGTGGTAGTGGAGGGTTGCTTTTCAGACTGGAGGCCTGTCACCAGCACTGTCCCACAGGGATCGGTTCTGGGTCCATTTTTATTTAACATTTTTACAAATAATAGAGATGAGAATATAGGAGGTATAGTTAGCAAGTTGGCAGATGATATCAAAATTGGTTGTCTACTAGACAGTGAAGGTTACCTATTGGATTACAAAGAGATCTTGATCAATTGGATCAATAGTAGCTGGGAGAAAGTGAGGACTGCAGATGTTGGACATCAGAGTCAAAAAGTGTGGCGCTGGAAAAGCACAGGTCAGGCAGCATCCGAGAAGCAGGAAAGTCGATGTTTCGAGCATAAGCTCTTCATCAGGAATGGAGTTTAATTTGGATAGATGCAAGGTGAAACAAACAAGGGCAGCACTAATGGTAGGGCCTTGGGCAGTGTTGTAGAATAGAGAGACCCAGGGGTTCTGGTACATAATTCTTTAAAGTTAGCGTCAAATGTAGACAGTGGTCAAGCTGTTTAGCATGCTTGCCTTCATTGCTCAGATCTTTGTATGTAGGAGTTGGGACATTATGTTGGAGATTGTACATGACGTTGGTGAGGCCTCGTTGGGAA
Organism: Chiloscyllium plagiosum; assembly: GCF_004010195.1. Classification (NCBI taxonomy): domain Eukaryota; kingdom Metazoa; phylum Chordata; class Chondrichthyes; order Orectolobiformes; family Hemiscylliidae; genus Chiloscyllium; species Chiloscyllium plagiosum. The sequence continues at coordinate 35,247,843 of NC_057738.1, forward strand.
TACTGTATACAGTTCTGGTTGCCCTTCTATAGGAAGGATATTATTATGCTGACAGGGTTCAGAAAAGACTTACCAGGATGTTGCCAGGGTTGGAGTTATAAAGATACGCTGGGACATTTTTCCCTGGAGCACAGAAGATTGGGAGGTGACCTTATAAATGTTTATAAAATGATGAGGGGCAAAAATAAAGTGAATAATAAGGATCTTTTCCTGGGGGGGGGGGGGTTCAAAACTAGGGGGTATATTTTTAAGATGAGAGGAGAAAGATTTAAAAGGGACCCGAGGGGCAAAACTTTTACCCAGAGTGGTTTGTAAGTGGAATAAACTGCCAGAGTAAGTTGTGGATGCAGATATAGTTACTTACCAGATTTAGTAATTAATCGATTTTACATTTCCTCAGAAATGTTCACTTCAATTAACAAAACTCTAGCCAGAGAGACAATAGCCAACCTCCTGGACAAACAGAACAGACAACACGATGGGGAACCTCGCAACAAGGACTGCATACTCAAACTACTAAACTTGTGCTTGACAACACACTTCACATTCAACAACCAAATATATAAACAGATAAACGGGACACCTTGGGCTCACCTATCTCTGGGCTCTTAGTAGAATCTCTGATGCCAAGACTGGAACAAACAGCCCTCCCACAAATTCAACCCAAACTCTGGATCAAATACATGGATGACACTTTTGTTATCATTAAGTTAACAGAAACCGGATTATTAACAGCATGCTCACAGGGATCAGATTTACGAGAGAGGAGGAAACTAACAGTAAACTCCCATTCCTAGATGAGATGGTAGAAAGAACACAGAACGGTGAATGCATCACAGAAGTGTACAGGAAAGCCACACACACTGACCAGATCCTCAGCTACAATAGCAAACACCCGAACACTTACAAGAGAACATAGAACATAGAAGAATACAGCGCAGTACAGGCCCTTTGGCCCTCGATGTTGCGCCGATCCAAGCCCACCTAACCTACACTAGCCCACTATTCTCCATATGCCTATCCGATGCCCGCTTAAATACCCATAAAGAGGGAGAGTCCACCACTGCTACTGGCAGGGCATTCTATGAACTCACGACTTGCTGAGTAAAGAATCTACCCCTAACATCTGTCCTATACCTACCACCCCTTAGTTTAAAGCTATGCCCCCTCGTAATAGCTGACTCCATACGTGGAAAAAGATTCTCACTGTCGACCCTATCTAAACCCCTAATCATCTTGCACACCTCTATCAAGTCACCCCTAAACCTTCTTTACACCATTGAAAACAACCCCAAGTGCCTCAGCCTGTCCTCATA
>NC_057738.1:35251249-35252974 GCF_004010195.1 Chiloscyllium plagiosum
CCCTCTTCTATTTAACAAGGGATTCCAATTCCTTATTAAACCACGGCTCCCTCGCACGACCCTTTCCTCCCTGCCTGACAGGTACATACTTATCAAGGACACTCGATAGTTGCTCCTTGAACAAGCTCCACATATCAATTACGCCTTTGCCTTGAAGCCTACTTTTCCAAGCCACGCATCCTAAGTCATGCCTCACCGCATCATAATTTCCCTGCCCCCAGCTATAACTCTTGCCCTGCAGTGCACACTTATCCCTCTCCATCACTAGAGTAAAAATAAGTTGTATTAGGACCCTGTTCCAAAGGGCTACAGCACACTGCAGCTCTCCCGATCTACAAAGGGAAAAAAAAGAACACCTCTACAGAGTCTTCGCCAAGAACAGATATCCCCACAACTTTCTCCACAGATGCTTAAGAGACAAGCAATGTGGCGAGGACATGCCATGACCCAACATAATAGCCACATTACCTTACATAAAACATGTCTCGGAACTAACAGCCAGACTTCTCTGACTTCTCGGATTCATGACAGCCCATAAACAGACAGCCACATTCAGAACAAAAGACCCAATACCCATCATGTGCAAAACTAACATAATTTACGAGATTCCATCAAAGACTGCATGAAACATTATATAGGACAAACAGGCAGACAACTCGGAATCCGCATCCATGAACACTAACTAGCCACTATATGCCATTTACCATCTATAAGTAGCCATACACACAGATGACAATGACCACAAATGATCATAGGACAAGCCAAACAGAGGACAGCCAGACAATTTCTCAAAGCATGGCACTCATCCATCAACAAACACATGGACCTAGACTCAATATACAGCCACTACAACGAACAACCAGTACCAGCAACCGGAAGCAGCAGGAACAGAACCAAATAAATTCCAGAATAAACAGTACAGGAGCACTTCACAGGAGGCTCCAAAGCACTGAGGATGTCACCTGGACAGGGGACATAACGTTTGCAAAATCAACTTCTCAGCTCGACAAACAAACCCACAGGGGGACAATGCCTCAGACACCAGGGTGGAATTTTAATTATTAAGCATTAGTCCACTGGTATAAACACTATGCTACTGCTTCCACTTGGTTTATTAATATCCCTCATGGAAATAAATCTGTCAGCCTCATTTAGTAATTAGCCATAATCTACCCTCTCACCATTGCAGAGGCACGGTTGGCTATATATTGCTTAAGGGGACCGCACTCCCCAAGGTGAGGAGGCAGACGTCTATGGAACTACTACATTCTTATCCAGTCCATTTTCTATGTGACTCCCTATGTAACTGCCCTCCAAAATGGCTCTGGCAAACCACTCCATTGTATCTAAGATGACAGCTCACCACCATTTCTCCAGTGGGGAAAGGCAATAAATGCTGGCTTTGGCACTGACATCCATTGTAATTCACACTCCCACTCCCCCAGCCACATGTCCATCCTTGGCCTCCTCCACTGTCAGAGTGAGACAAAACTGAAGCTGGTGGAACAATACCTGATATTTTGACTGGGAAACCTACAGACCAGTGACCTCAATATCAACTTCATCAGCTTCAAAATCCTCCCTCCCCCAGCCTTATCCCATGTTTAGCCCTACCCTTCCTCCTCACCTCCCTGATCTGTCCACCTTCCTACTCACCTATCCACTCCACCCTCCCACTGACCAATCACAATAACCCCCTATCTGCATTCCCCCATCCCACCTACC
>NC_057738.1:35254171-35255288 GCF_004010195.1 Chiloscyllium plagiosum
CCCGCCTCCCCTTGCATAGCACCTTCCAAACTTGACCCCTACTGCTGAGAAAGACAAGAGCAGCAGATACCCCTGCAATTCCCTTCCAAGACACTCACTATCCTAACTATTAAAATATATTGTCATACCTGCAGTGTCACTGGGTCAAAATGCTGAAGCTCACTCCCTAACAGCACTGTGGGTGGACCTACATCATGCGGACTGCTGCATCCAAGAAGGCAGTTCACCACTACCTTCAAGGGCAATTAGGGACCGACGATAAAAGGTGGCCTGTGAATTTATAAAATTTATAAAAGGGGCCAACAGCCAAGAACAGTGTTCATGTATGTGTGTGGTGGATGCAGGGTGGGGTGGAAGAAGAGAGAGGGGGGTGTGAGAGAGAGAGGAAGAGACAGAGGGGAAGGGGGAAGAGAGAGAGAGAGAGACGGGGGGACAGAGAGAGAAAATGATTACTCTTTTGTAATGCAACAGGAATGAGATATATTCTGTCTCTTGTATCAGACAAAATTGGAAGGTGGCTGCAAGAGGAGAAAAGAAAGCAGTTTCTTTTCCAGGTGCTTGATTTGTGACAGAGAATCCTCCCAGTCAGAGTAATGTACCAAGTCAGGCTTTGAATGTGGCTCTAAAAAAAGGTTGCACTATTTGTGGTATCCTCTGGCCTAACCTTTCATTCCCACAGAACATTGGGTGAAGCAGCCAGCAGAATGAAAGCTCTGATTTCTATCAAACTTCTCTGAACTGGAATTCTGCAAAAAAGACAATATCCAAAAGCACAGCAACAGGCCATTTGGCCCAGCTGGTCAGTGCTGGTTTTTGTGCTTCACATGAGCCGCCTCTCAGCAACACCACTAGCTTTATCTTCAACCTCCTTCACTACAGCCCTCCTTTCACCCTCCTTCACTACAGCCCACCTTTCACCCTCCTTCACTACAACCCTCCTTCCACCCTCCTTCACTACAACCCTCCTTCCAACCTCATTCACTACAACCCACCTTCACTACCTTCCTTCCAACCTCCATCACTATAACCCTCCTTCCAACCTCCTTCACTACAACCCTCCTCCACTACAACCCTCCTTCCAACAACCTTCACTACAACCCTCCTTCCAACATCCTTC
>NC_057738.1:35260692-35376426 GCF_004010195.1 Chiloscyllium plagiosum
CTTTGGACTGTGGGAGGAAACCGGAGCACCCGGAGGAAACCCACGCAGACACGGGGAGAATGTGCAAACTCCACACAGTCAGTCGCCTGAGTCGGGAATTGAACCCGGGTCTCTGGCGCTGTGAGGCAGCAGTGCTAACCACTGTGCCACCGTGCCGCCCGTATTAGTAATCTAATAGCAATGACATGGACAATTCAGAGACTTGGATAAAGAACCTGTCAGACCGACCACTCACACACACACACACACAGATAAAGCTGTCCTAGTTGTAGGGATAAACTTCAATCACAGGGACACAGATTAAAAGGACATCCTAGCAGCACTGGAATCCACCCTGAAAGAGAATGGAATTATGGAAGAATTTTAGCAGGTCATCAGCACCAACACTAAGCAGAAAGAAAGAAGGGGACACCCTCAACACACTGGAAAGCCCTAGAAGGATTCAGTAAAGCCAGAAATATCATAATCCTACCGGCAGACAAAGGGCACATGACAGTCATCCTGACACAATACATTGAAAAAGCAAACACACTACTCGCAGTTACCAATACCTACCAACAGGTGGTGATGGTCTTGGGTCCACAGCGAGAAAACTGCATCCCTGAGGGAACTACATAAGGCAGGTGAAATTAACAAGACAGACCTCCAAAGAATGAAACCTGAAGGATCTAACACACCCCGTTTCCACGGATTACCAAAGGTACATCAACAAGGCCCCTCTCTCAGACCCATGGTCTCACTTCCCGGTACACCGTCAGACAGACTAGCGAAGGATCTGCAACACAAACTGAAACACCGAGTAGAAGACTCAATCCACTCCATCCACGCCACCCAGGAATTCCTGAACATCATCAAAGACACCAAGGTAGAGGGTGATGAGGTCATGGTTTCCTTTGACATGGCCGCCCATTCACATCAATAAACATCACCCTAGCCAAAGAAACACTGACCTCACTGCGAGACAAACCAAGGACACAAACATCTGACAACACCAACTCCATCAGCAAGGACAGCATCCTCAAACTAGTAGACTTGTGCCTCACAATCCACTTCACCTTCAACAACAAGATCTACAAACAAATCAATGGGATGCCTATGGGGTCCCCAATATCAGGACTTTTAACAGAAACAATTATGCAGAGGTTAGAACGAACAGCCCTTCCCACGATCCAGCCCAAGCTTTGGGTCCGCTAGGTGGGTGACACCTTCATTATCACGAAATGCAACAAATTAGAAGATACCGACAAACACTTAAACCACATCCTAACTGGTATAAAGTTCACCAACGAGGAAGAGACCAACAACCGAATCCCCTTCCTAGACGTCATGGGGGAACGCAAAGCCAACGGAGAGCTACAGACCAGCGTCTACAGGAAAGTCTCACACACACTGACCAGATACTCAACTACAGGAGCAATCATCCCAACACCCACAAACGGAGCTGCGTCAGGACATTATTTAAACGAGCCACAACACACTGCAGTACCCAGGAACTACGAGAAGCCGAGGAAAAACATCCATACAAGGTATTCAGGAACAACGGGTACCTGATAAGCGCAGTCACCCTACCGTACATCAAAGACATCTCAGAGATGACGACCAGACTACTCCGGCCCCTAGGCATCGTGGTGGCCTACAAACCTTCCACCGCACTGAAACAGCTCCTGATTAATTTAAAAGGACCTTGAAACTACAACCAGCAGAATGAACGTCATATACAAAATACCCTGCAAGGACTGCAACAAACATTACGTTAGACAGATGGACAGGAAATTAACCACCAGGATACGTGAGCACCAACCAGCTTCCAAAGGACATGACCAACTCTCATTGGTATCCATTACACGCAGATGAAGAGGGATACCAGTTTGACTGGGACAATACATCCATCCTGGGACAGGCTAAATAAAGATACGCACAAGAATTCCTAGAGGCCTGGCATTCAAACTGGAACTTCATTAACAAACATATCAATTTGGACCTCATTTACCAACCTCTCAGAAACACAACAAACAGACTCGTGAATAGCAAACAGGACAGAACACCAGCGCTTCACTGGAGGCTCACTGATGATGTTACTTAGTATGGTGACAAAATGTATGAGAACAAATCTACCAGCTCAGCGAGCAAACTAACAACCTGATCCATAACCTGAGCTACAAATCTTCTCTAAAGTCTCAGCCAACAGCACAATACAACTCACACGACTCCCTTCCCAGCAACATTGTGTTTGTAGCAGCTCCTTACCATGACCTTGTCAAGGGCATTTAGGATGGCTGTGTCAGTGATACTTTGATCCCATGAAAAGGTTCTTCACAATACTATCTAGAACTCAGAAATAAAAAATCTGGCCACTTTGTGCCTGTCTAGCCAAAAGGGCTGAGAACAGAGGCAGAAACCAAGGGTCTTGGGTCAGGGTGAAATGGAGAGCCTGAGTCTGTGTCGTGTCTGGATTTCTCACTAGAGGTGGCCTCATGCTGGATGGCTTGCTGGAGTCCCTCAGAATTAAAAGAGCTGTGGCCTATGATTAGAGTGAGAGAGAGAAAGAAAGAGTGAGATAGAACAAAAGAGCGAGAGAAAAGGAGAGGAAGAGAGAGAGGGGAAGAGAGAGGGAGAGGAAAAGACAGAGAGAGAGAGGGGAAGAGAGAGAGAGAGAGGAAGAGAGAGAGAGGGGGAGAGAGCAAGTTCACGAGGCCACTTCCACCAGGTGGCACCATCGCAGCAGCCTTTAAAACACTTTCATTAATGAATGGCCACAGTTGCCAGGCAACCAATACAGAATGGGACTGTGCAGCCCACAGCCAAAGCTATGGCCAAAGTAGGCAGCGGTGGGCCCCAAAGCTTGGCAGATGCCAACGCCCTCCATGTTGGTAGGAGGACACACCAGGGGGGCAGCCCTTTCCTGAATCCATGTACAGGATGCTGCTATCATCTGGAATATTCCTGACCTCTGACCTTGCAGGCATGTAAGCCTTCCACCTTGACCTCTGGGGAAATTGGCCAAGGGGTTAGGAAGCTGCTGGCAGACTGGCACATTGGCCAGGAGCACAAAATGTGTGTTTCTACCTCATAATCGAGGTGGGGTGGGGGTGGGGGTGGAGGCTGGAATTCAGCTCCTACTTCTGCGGGCCCTCCTGCTTTCTCAGCGGAGATCTGTTAACCCAGTACAGCCTGCAAGTTGATATCCTCTGGTGTGTTCAACAGGCAGCTCTTAGCTTCATATCATGTTGCACTACGAATGGAGGAACTAACCACTCCCTAGAAATTGTAGCCACAAAGGATGGGCAGATTTTGCAGAATAATGATGGACCTTGACTTGTATAAACACCACCTACAGCTACCAAATCTTCTGCATGCACCACATAGGACATTGTACATTTGTATGCATTCAACATAAAACATTGCAAGGCTCAAACAACAATTTATGTTCAATACTGTTTTCACCATTATTCCTATTCCAGTTTTTCAGTTGAGACACAATCTCTGCCGTTTTTTTGGAATTCCCAAGCAATATTGATTGGGGCTGATGTACAGCAGTGACACGGTGCAAATAGTTCATAGACGTAACAGTATGGGAAAAGGAGGAAGTTGCATTTATATAGTATCCCTCCGGACATTCCAAAGCCCTTTTCGGGCAATGGTAAACTTCCAAAGTGTAATGACTGCTGCCCTGTATTTGATATTGTTGATGAAGGTGAACAAATGAATGCAGCAGCTACATACAGTGTAATGTAGTGGAGTGAAATCTCAGTGGCAGTGCTGGAGAGGGATTTGTTATGAAGATGTGGGTGTACTTCGAGAGAGTTAAAAGCAGCAGAACTACCCGACACAGCACCAAATGTTCTCAGTAAGGTTACAATATAACACTTGGTCAAACAACTCAATTAGTTCGTTGCCTTGAGGCAAAAACAAATTCAAATTTGGTAAATCAGTTTAAATTATACCCCCAAAAATACCAAACTCCAATCCGGTTTGAATTTAGTATATTGACAATCTTAAAAGCCGCTGCTTTGGGGGTATAAGACCTGGGAAAATTGCACAGTTGAGAGGAGAATTGCCAAGCTCCAGCGGGTAAAAGACTGCCTGAAAAAATTAGCACTCTTAAAAGGTACCTTTTTGATCAGTATTCTGTGAAGCAGAATCCCTAAGAAGAAAAGATGACACAGGAAGATCCAAATAGAAGAACCAAAATCTGCTGTTTTGTAAATCATAACGGTGGTTTTATTGGACTAGTATTATAGAAAGGAAGGTAAAAGATAGGTTAGAGTAAGGACTTGTACATAATTAATTATTCTGTTACACTTTAATAAATAAATGTTAATTTTTAATTTAAATAGTTGTTGGCCACTCGAATATTTACAGATTACTGCACAGGATAAATCTTTTTTGTGTTGCTGGTTTTAATATGGCAGGAGATTTTACCCCAATTCATAACAGATTGATGTTTATTGCTTAATCGATTGTTCATAAATCTACATGATGTGAAAGAGAATGGTGTCCAAATGCATGAGCTTATTGTCATAAATGAAATCTTTGCACTTTACCAAAATGTGTACCATTTGTTGCCCACTCATAGAATAGAAGCATAGAAGCCCTACAGTGTGGAAACAGGCCATTGGTCCACACCGACCCTCCGAAGAGTAATCCACCCAGACCTATTTTCCTAACCTATTACTCTACATTTACCCCTGACTAATGCACCTAACCTACACACCCCTGAACACTATGGGCAATTTAGCATGGCCACAATTCACCTGACCTGCACGTCTTCGGACTGTGGGAGGAAACCGGAGCACCCGGAGGAAACCCACACAGACACGGGGAGAATGTGCAAACTCCACACAGATGCCCGAGGCTGAAATCGAACCCTGAGTCCCTGGCCCCATGAGGCAGCAGTGCTAACCACTGAGCCACCATGCCACCCCGTGAACAGCTTCTGAAAAGCTAAGCAGATCACATCCTCTTGTCGTGAAAGTTTGGGGGCTTGGGTGATAGATTTGGTCAGGTTTAGACAGATCCAATCTGAGATTTGAACAGATTTGGGGTACAAAGGATCCCAGCAGATTTAAACACTTGCTGATTAGTGTCCTAGATCTTTAAATAAAACTAGGTGGAAAAATTTGTTTAATTTCAGTTTCTTGTGGTTGGTTAAATGAAAGGTGAGGGAAATGGCTCTTAACGGTGCTAAAGATGTTCTGAGGTTTGAAGATGCTTCCCAAATTTGCAAAGAAAGTTTAGAAAGACAACAGAAGGATTAGAATTAGGTTAAAAAAAATCGCACAACACTAGGTTATAGTCCAACAGGTTTATTTGGAAGCACTAGCTTTCAGAGCGCTGCTCCCTCATTGGGTGGTTGTGGAGAATAAGATTGTAAGACAGAATTTATAGCAAAAGTTTAGTGTAATGTAACTGAAATTATATATTGAAAAAGACCTGGATTGTTTGTTAAGTCTCTCATCTTTTAGAATGACCATGTTGGTTTCAGTTCTTTCATATGTAAATTGCAAAACTTTTTTAAAGTTACATTCTCAAGTGAATTTTAACAATTAACGTCATGTCGGCTCAGACAAGGTATTGAAGGTGTTAGCTCCCTGTGGGAGGCTGTCTGACCACAATAGTCAGACTGATTCTAATCTAAAAAAGATTTACAGAATCTTACATTGATTCATAGTTTCTGAGCAAAGTAAAATGCAATTCCACAAGTACAAATTCACCTGAAAAACATATATATGTATGCGTGCATGTGGGTGTTAGAATTAGCTCCTTTACCTGTTTTCTATAAAATTTAAACTGCAGAGTGAGGATTATTAATCATTGTTGTAGCGTATCATTGGGGGAAGGAGTGACTGCCTGCTGCAGCCTCCTAGCAGAGCGCTTTAGGGAACGTCTCTGGGACAACCACACCGCCCTGTGGCCCAACATTTCAACTCCCCCTCCCACTCTGCCGAGGACATGGAGGTCCTGGGCCTCCTTCACCGACGCTCCCTCACCACCAGACGCCTGGAGGAAGTACGCCTCATCTTCCGCCTCGGAACACTTCAACCCAGAGGGCATTAATATGGACTTCAACAGTTTCCTCACTTCCCCTTCCCCCACCTCACCCCAGTTCCAAACTTCCAGCTCAGGGCTTTTGCCCGAAACGTCGATTTTACTGCTCCTCGGATGCTGCCTGAACTGCTGTGCTTTTCCAGCACCACTCTAATCTAGACTGCTGTAGCTCAATGGCTTGCCCACCTGTCTCTGAGTGATCTGATAGCAATGTATATGATGATGTAATGCTGACATTGTCAGTCTGTGCGAGGTCCTGTGGAAAGAGCAGTAACAATGAATAGTGGAGCCATAAGACACAGGAGAGGTGGGCCACTCAGCCCATCGATTCTGCTGTGCCATTCAATGTGATCATTGCTTGCCTTTCCTGCCTTTTCCCCATAACCCTTGATTGCCTGACAGATGATTTGTCCATCTCAGCCTTGAATATCCTTCATGACTTAGCTTCCGCTGTGAAAAATTCCACAGATTCACCACCTGTGGAGGGAAGAAATTCCTCATCGCTATCTTGAGTGTGTGGCACCTTATTCTGAGATCATGTCCTCCAGTCCTCGGCTCTGCCACAAGGGGAAATTATATTTCCGCATCAATCCTGTCAAGTCCCCAAAGAAATCTGTATATTTCAAAATGGTCACCTCTCAGACTTCTAAACTCCCAATGAGCACAGACTCAATCTACTCAACCTCTCCTCATAAACAGCAATCAGCCTTGTAAACTTTCTCTGCAATGCCAGTATACATTACCCGAGATAATGGGACCAACTGTTCCCAATATTCCAGCGGTGGTCAGTGTGGAAAGTTACCAGAATCCAACTAGAATGACCCTTATAGACCAGGTCACAAGTTACCAGAAAAGCCATCGAAAATTGGATTCAAAAGTGGAACCAAATCATAAATCATATTACAACAATGACTACATTTAAAAAATATCCCATTGGCTATAAAATGTTTCTGATGGTCACGAAGATGCTATACAAATACAAGTTTTCCTTTATTGTAATGTTACCCTCTATGTGCAGTGTAGAAACAGATCATTCATACTAAACCACATGGCTGTTCGCACTTCCTAGGAGCAACAGTGCCAGAAGTACACTCTCTTCCCATAATCGTAACTCCCACATAACCTATCCTTAAATGTCTGTGTGCTGTGTTATGGTCATGTGCTTGCTCTCTGTGCAGCCCACAATCTCAGCATCTGGTGTGCGAAAAGGTCCTAATTCTCCTGTCACACCATAGGAATTACATCCCATGGTTAAGTCTCCAAATTACAGCTGGCTGTTGCCACTGTCCTCAAGGCAGTTGTCCCACTCAAATCAAGATCTGCTCTGGGCTGTTGACCACATGTCATTGCTCCTTGATGCTTGAAGAATAATACTGGCTTTTCAATCTTTGTATAGTCAACCCATCATCATCCAGTCCCTGACTATAGACATTAGAATAAAAAAGGCCCCTTATATAGCACATGGACAAGTTCAAAATGCAAAATTACAGATTACAGATGCAAAATCTTTCACTAATTCAGAACAGACTCATTTGAGAGGAGCAAGCATGAAAGCCCAGACGCTAACCATGGAAGTGGGTTTCATTTGATGGCCAGATGCTCTTTAGCACCGGAGTGGAAAACCCTCTGCATCAACCCTTTCAAAACTTTATAGGTTTTAAAAAGAGATCATCTCTCCCATTTATCAAATTTCAGGGAAATGAGGCCAAGTTCATCTGATGGGATAATACCCACAGATGGGGAACCAGTCTCAGCACCTACACTATAGTCCTTCAGTACTTAAATATTATACACCGTAGAGCAGATGGAACTGGAACACAACCCACCTGGCTCAGAGGCAGGGGCATTACTACCATCCAAGAACCCGTGTTTTATTTTTTATTTAACTATTTAAAAAAAAAATCAAACTGTTCAGAGATGTTATCAGACACTGTGCCTATGAGAGAATGCAAGTACATAACTGAAGATTAAATGGCAATTTATCTCATTGATTTGTGCAAGTTACCAGTGATGTTTCTCTACATAAGAATGTTGCTGTACGCTGTTGAGTCAAGTGGGCTGTGTTTTGCAAAATTTGTGAACAACATGAATCCAAGTTCTTTTTAGGATTCACAAATATAGTAGCTCATTTGAAAAGTCATCCAAAATTTCATACTTTTATTTTTACAGTTAATGGGTTGATAGTAGAGTTGCCCTGTCACAGGACAAGTAAAAACCAACTTTAAAATGCTGTCCTCTTGAGCAGCAGATTGAAAGTGACTGAAATGCACTGAACCACCCTCACCACACTTGTTTGAGAGAAAAACAAGGTTAAGAGATTTTTGTGGCCTTAAACAAAAACATTGCACAAATCTCTAAACAACTCAAGCATTCACTGGCAGAAGAGCTATTATGTGCCAGCCGGTGACATCACATCTCCATAGCTGTGGCTTACACTGCAAAATCCTTTTGAATATATCCCTCATGGTCAACTGGCACCACATGACGCACACAAATACCTAGTGGCTGTAAAATTTAACTTTGTTATTACTTCTGAATTCCTTCACCTGGTCTAATAATTCCTATCACATTTGGGATCAGTTTCACCTACTTACTCACCTTGATTACAAGAGTATTCTAACTTTTCTAACTAAGATTACCAGAAATCAATGTATTCCAGCTGTCATTCTGCCCTCATGTACTGTCAACAAAAACTTCCACAACCAATTAAAGTTATTCTTTGGATTGTATGTATTATGCATTCATTAAAGTTGAGTTGCATATATCAACTCCTAGAACTAAGCACAAGCTCTGAAGTTGTATTCTCAGGAATGTTTATTCACAAAAATGGATGTATGACCCATATTGTAAGTATTCAGGGGCATTAAATGTTCACTTATTTTAATTGAAAGTTGGATTTTTTTGCCCAAGCAATGCAGCATATTGTTCTTTGCTGTTTTATTTTCCTAAATAAAACATTTGGCTTTAGTGTTGAAACTCCCAATCGACCAATTTCAAGACTGTGACTTGTAGCATCTTTTGCAAATCAGGCAGCCGAAGGCACTTTACAGTCAATGTGTCCATATCAAACTACCAGTGTTACAAATGGACAGATACCTTCACTAAGTCAGTCAGGGATCAACTTTAGAACTCCCACACTATTCTTCACAATAGTGTCATGGGATCTTTACATTCCCAGAGGGCAGTGACAGTTTAATGTCTCATCTGAAAAATGGAGACAGAACAGTGAAGAGGGAGTGAGCGAGCTTCTTAGTTAGAAAAGTGTGAGACATGACATGATTGAAGTGTACAAGATTCTGAATGCTTCTGACAAGGTAGACATGAAAAGGATATTTCCTCCTGCAGGTGAGGGGAGCACTGTTTAAAAGAGAGAGATTGGCCTTTTCCTCGTGTTTCCCACCAAATTCATTATTAGCATACTGAAGGCTGAAGTGACATGAACCCTTTGTAATAACTTTTCAGCACCAAAGCACTCAATACTACATGGAGAATTTTACAGGGACAGCATACACATCTTCAATATAAACGAGGAGCTAAAAACCAATGGATGAGGGAAGAATTATTAAACCCCAAGAAAAATACTAAATTGATGAAATGCACAAATATTAGCATTAAATGGTTTCTCCTTTTTAATTCTTGTGTGGTCTGGAATGGTGGGATTTAGAAGTTTCCAGTTTATTTAAACTCATGATTACTCTTTAAAATTTAGAAAACAAAACACAGCTGCGATCAGGTCACAAGGAAATTTAGTTCCCTGCATGGAAGTGAAGCATTTAACAGCAGCTGCAAGTGAAGAACATGTCAATTCCAAAGGTTCCCTTTTGTTCACAGAGGGAACAGGATAATATCTGTTCAACTGAATAAGTTGATTCATCAAGGGTTTCCTTCTACAAATAAAAAAAGTATAGATGCAAATAGAAGAAATGACCGAAGACCAACACAACATGAGAATGTCTCAGGTAATGAATTTCCCTCTGCTTAGTAAAAAGTAAAAAAAAAAATTATATACATACTGCCCCTCCACATGCTCTCCTATCACCTTTAAAGACAGAGTGGAAGGAATCTGGAAAGAAGATTTAAAAAAAAACAAGCAAAAAAATGTAGAAACAACAGGAACTCAGTTTGTTCATTTTAATATCTTCTCATCCACTTTTAAAACCAGCCATCTCTTTCCAGGTAATCTTTGAAGTTAAAAAGTAAAAAAAAAAAATTATATACATACTGCCCCTCCACATGCTCTCCTGTCACCTTTAAAGACAGAGTGGAAGGAATCTGGAAAGAAGATTTAAAAAAAACAAGCAAAAAAATGTAGAAACAACAGGAACTCAGTTTGTTCATTTTAATATCTTCTCATCCACTTTTAAAACCAGCCATCTCTTTCCAGGTAATCTTTGAAGTTGAAAACATCTTAATGCCTGTGTGAGTTTTTAAAACTCTGGCCAAGTACATTTTGCCACATGGTCTCCCAACAATGAGAAAATAATCTGGTTTTGAAAGTTATCTTTGATTTCAACACCCATGGTGCACTCAAAACCAAAACGAGTGCACAAATTCCAAGTTCACATCCGAAACTAAAATTATTCTCAAATCGGATAGTATTTGAATCTTAAAAAATACACTTTACAATCCTGTTTGGTTTCTTGATATACAGATGTGCACACGTACATTTTCAGTCATTTCACTGATCTGTAGTATTGCAATAGCCAAATAGCCAAACAGATACTCAAGTCTGTGCAATGGATCTCTTACCGTAAGTGTTTTAACTATACACACAAGTTCACAACATCCACCTTAGAAACATACAGGAGTAGGATAAAATTAAAGGATGATGCAATGATTTTGCACATATGCGAATATCATTTTAGACTGAAATCTGAAAAGAATGACAACCCAGCATGTTAAAATGTAAAAGTCTGCGCAAAGGGCAGGGCGGGGAGGGGGGGAAAACAGGACTTGTAACATGGCGTCTGTTCTGACATCTTGGAGGGAAGGGAGAAGAACACACATTGCCCTTATCAAAATTAAATTCCCTGCACCACTGCAAAAGTACATAAGAAGCCAAAAACAATTCACATAGAATCATTCACATTAAGTTGTCAAAATATTGACCGGCTGCAGTTCCTCTTTTTAAACAAAAGCTCAAAACTGATTGAAATGGCAAAAAAAACCCACCAACTCTGCATACAGCCAAGTGCATTTTGATGAAAAGCTCTTGTTCAAAAAAATAAACATTCTTAAATGGTTCTCCTGCTCAGTCCATTGATTTTTTTAAAAAAAAACTATGTTTAGATGGCATCTCTGCATTATCTCCAAAAAACGGACAGGATTAAACACTGAAGGTTAAAAACGGAGTTTCTACTCGTCTGATCCCACAGTTCTCTTCGCTCGCTTACGGGGTGACCTCCGCGGGGAAGTTTTGTCTGTGGAGAAATAAAATTAATCCATAATTAGAACTGCTCTAATTTACAGAGTGCCTACTGATTGAGAAATGCAAACCAAATTTTCCGAAGTGTTTTATAACAATATAACACCTACAACGCAGTGAGACAGACAAAATTCGTCATTTGCCATCTAGGAGGTAAAAAGGTCAGGCAACTAGCTGTATGTCAAAGGACTACAGGCATTTCTCTACATCGCAAAGAGGATTGTTAAATATAGTTAGAGAGGTAACACAAGCACAGGACAAGGTGAGGAGGTAATCCCCCAACAATATACCACAGATGGAATGGAGATTTAATGGACACTGTTGGTGCCATTCTGCATTATACTCTAGCCATCTAACCAACTGAGCTAGTCAACTCTCTTTCATCTACAAGTTGAAAAAGAATTGTAGTGTCACTTTTCATTTCCTGCTGCAGTTTTCGCAGATTTAAAAAGTAATAAACAGGAGGTGAACAGTCTGTTTTCTGCCTCCTGTTACTGACAGTCCAAGCTCTCAAATAAATATGCACTTGTGTAACAATTTTTCCCTTTCCTCATGAAGCTGCACAGCTTTACTGTAGAGACCAATAGAGGGGAGTTTCATTTGTACCTGATGAATTGAACCCTCTTTAAACAAAAATGCTCTTGTTGAATGGGCATCTTAATTTCCAGACTAAATCAGGACCAAACATTTGGAATCTCAGTCATTTCAGAAAATAATTCAATGGTTGTAACACAAAATTTCATTCAGTGCTTGTTCACAGCAAAATGTACTTCAGGTTGCTACGCAGTTATTTCAAAATAAACATTTACAAATGTGATGGTAACAAGCAGATGAAACAAAGAAACCCAATCTTTAAATCAATATACTGTTAGTAGAAAAGTGTGTCAAATGCCCACAGTCAAATATCATGAACCTGAAACATATTTTGGCTCCAACATTTAATTGCTGGAAGATCTGTACCTATGAACAAACAGGTACTGAAATTTGACTGCCATAATTAAGGTTAAAATACTGGATTGCAGTGTGCAAAGATAATGTCAAACCCACAGTATTTAATTAGTACAATTTAGACTTGCTCTTTAAGACTATCCCACTAACAAGTCAACAACATAAGTGGATATGGAGGATTAATTTTCTAACAGTTGCCAATCCTAGATACAACTTTATGGTGACTATAAACTAATTGAAAGTAAAAAAAATTCAAACCAAGGGCTAATAGCTTTAAACATCTGTAGAATTTTAGAATTTGGTACCATACATAATTTTGTTCAACTTTATCTCTTTTGATGCTACGCAAGCATGCTATAGCACTGCCTCCGCACTCCAGTGTATTCAGAAGACCCACAAACATAAACGAGACTGATCTGCATTGAAAATACCACTTTTCATGATCTTAGTGTCCCAAAGTGCTTTATGGCCAACAAATTAGTTTGAAATGTTATTACTATTGTAATGAAGGAAATATTGCAGCTAATTTGCCCACAGTATGTTCCTACAAACAGCAATTTGGTAATGAAGTGATATCTATTCTTAGTGACATTGATTGAAGGGCACATATTGGCTAGGGCATCAGGGAGAACTCCCCTGCTCTTCTGCTATGTTGCACTATAGACTCTGTTTGACACTCACTTGAGGTGAGGAGAGGAAGATTTGGTTTAACTACCTTGTGCAAAAAGGCAACTTGGAAAGCGCAGTATTCCCTCAATACTACACGGTCATGTCAGTCTTGAATTGTGATCAAATCCTGATGTTGGACTTGACCCTTTCTGACTTGGAGAAGTGTCCTACCAACGGAGCTGTACCTGATAGATCAGTGGTACTATTATTGGTTCTGCATGCTTATGCCCCTCATTGTAGGATTAAGTAATATTGCCCAAAGTATGTATCACCCTGTTTTCCACAACGTACAGGAATACCTGAAGATCATGGAAGTGGAAACATTAAAAGTGTCAGCAACCTTACTAAAGAGTGACTTTCCTAATGCATGTTTATATGAATGGAGGAGATCATGCTGAATAAAACTATATACTTTACCATACAGAAAACTGGCATGGCAAGGAGGTACGAAGCAGAAATAATGCATCTCTGATCATATATTACAGATTCCAAGTGCATTTAATTATAGTGTACCCAAAATTTTAACATATACCCCATCCAACACAAATAAAATAGCAGTATTCCAACCTCAATTTTGAGCTTTTAGTAAAATATACAGGAATAGTGGAAACATTTGATCTCACCTCGTCTACTCTGCACTGAAGGCATAAGAAAGGCAAAGCAAAAGATAGCAAATATATTAGAATCAATATCTTGAATATAATTTTCTTTTGAAACACAGACTCTGAAGCATAGATACATAGAAGAGCAGCAAGATGAGTTTCTCAAATTTGGTGGAAGTGCTTCCACTCAAACATGCAGAAAGCCAGCTTTGGTGGTTTCTTTTCATAATTAATAAGCACATGCTAACAGATGCCCAAAGCAGAAGTGACAGCACTTGATAAGCTACTTTGATACATTTCAGGTTTATGTTCAGTAATGCAGCTACCATTTTTTTTTAGGTGTGGTGAGAGGAGTTCCAGATGGATGGAATCTCTTTCACAGCAATACAGTGCTTGGCTGATGTATATTAATCTTAAGTGGGCTGGGAGGGTCAGTCCAGATCCTGCTGTTTTCAAACAAAGATCAACATACTGTGGTTTGTATAGGTTTATAAATATTGGCAAAATTATTTTCAGTGGCATCAATCAAATCAGTGCTGTTTAAAAATTCATTACTTGCTAATGCTGCAATTTCTTAAAAATTGTTAAGTAACAGGAATTAGGTGGGCATGGGAATAAAAATGATAGGGTGTAGAAGGCCTGAACTGCACTTACCGGTAGTTACAAGACAACAAAACAATGTTGCAAGAAATCTATAAATTACTGAATTTTACTAATGTTTTTAAAATGAAGTAGTACAAAAATTTTATACAAAAGAGAGGCTGACAAAAAAAACACTCAGGGCAGCAGTAGCAACAATGCAGCTACAAAAGATTCACCCACATTCAGTCAGCAACATTGTAGTTGCATAAATGAGAGATTCATTTCATGCAAAATATGGCAGATTAGAAGGGGCGCTTAAACAAGCTGCAGTACCAATATAAACACTTGAACAAAACGTATTAGTGATACAAATAGTATACTGCAAAGTATGATGGGAATTCTGCAGCACAATTCAAATTAATTAAAAATTCCCAACCCCTATTAAAAAAAAGGAGAGGAGGGTAATATATATTGCCATTTAGAACATTTTTTCTTCCAAGTTTTATTAGTGGGACTGTCAGTTTATGAAAGTTTCTTCCAAGTCACAATTATATCAGACTCCTACATGGATGCTTTGCATAGATAAAGAAGTTCTCTATACACTTAGCCATTTTACATTTGGTAATTTTAAGAGGTCACTAATCTCGAGTGATAACACCAGAGTCAGTCTCTTATTTATCATAATTTTAAAACTAACACCAACTTAATGGCAAACATCAAACCAATCAAGGCCAGGCAACAAAGCAGTTTTGATGTAGAACCTGGAACTGGAACTCTGTCCACTTTCAGATCTTTCCATAACCTGTATGTTACTTACTGATTTGATTTAAGGTTTCCTGAGGAATCCAACTCATGTCTACATTATTGTGGTTAGATGTACCCATCTCTACTTTGGAAGTTGGTCGCCTTCTCTGATTGGGAAAAGAAAAGAGTTGTTAAAGCCACCAAATGTATTGATGCCACCAGTTTAAAAACTCCTATTATTCACATTAACATTTTAAATTGTCGAACTTGCAGGTTGAAAGCAAGGATACAACTCAAGAATTACCAGTCTGAATGTAAATCATAGTAAGCACGAGGCCTAATTTAAAAAATGGATGGTAAAATCCATTAAAACTTTTTGACGAGCAATAAGAACGCCCAGGGATGACTACGTGGTAGTGAGGCTTGCTGCAGTGCAGAATTAAACAATTACAGTGGTGCAGACTTTCCAATGTGGTCAACTGGGCACAAAGAGATGAACGAGTCAAAGTTTTGGAGGGGGGGGGGGGGAGAAAGATGACAACTGTGCCACTAAACAGCAGGTTCAGCAGCATGACCAAGTGAATGGAATTTCATATCTATCCTGGTTAAATCAGATTAGGATCAGAATCACACTGCAGAAAGAACAATTACTGGCATTGTTTGATGGCTGGAAAAAAGAACCTTAATACTGAAATTATCAACGCTGTTTACTTTAACTTCATACCCAACTGTAAATTGCTTGGTTAACAGTTGAATGTCTGTGTTATCAGAAGCAAGGTGCATTTTCCAAACACTTCAATGTTAAACCTGATGACCACTGTTTTGGAATAATTACCCTCAGGAAAATGTCAAATGTCTGCCTCTGTAGTGTCACAACCCCAACAAATTCAAATTAATTGGTTTGACCAATTAAATTAGCACAAGTACTTCATGAAAAAAAAAGTTTCATTAAAACAATACAAGCTCTAATAAAGTCAAACAATGGATTAATTTATCAAATTATATAAAAGTCTAGGCATGTGGAAAGTTACTTTACAATCTGATGTTCATTACTTTTCCATTACATAGATGGACTCTAACCGGATATAAAAAATTAAACATAATCAAAAGTAGTACCCAAAGTGTTAGTTTTTTGTGGACACTGCACCTGTGCATTGTACCTGAAGTCACGTGCTTAATTAGCCACCGTACAAACATCAAATACATCTCTGGAATACAAACACAGCTACAAGAAATAATATTTTGCAGCTCCACATGCCAAAAAATTCATAGAGATAACAAACTTAAATGTCAGAAATTAAATTCAACGAATTGACGTACTTTTCTAGATTCCAGAAGCTGATGGATACCAACCACAACAAGTAAACCAAGGCCAGTCAGGAACATGTACAGGAAGATTCTAGAAATAAGAGTGTTTAATATTAAAATTCTGTACCTGGATGGAGTGCAGAGTGTTACACAAAAAAAAAGTACATCCATCTGAACAGAATAGAAAAGTAGGCTATTTTATACTTTTAAAAAATCCAAGATATAAAATGAAATGCCAATTTTCCTTTGGCCTCAAAACACATTGCTTCCTCTAGAAATGAAGTTCTGTGATAAGCATTATAATATAAGCACCAGTACATAAGGTTTTACATAAATAGTTAGGCCTGTCGACAGTGAAACTTATACCAACAGACTTTCTTTAAATGACCACAGACTATATGTGCACGATCAGCCAAAGGTTACTGAAAAAGCAGTTAATTGAGGATAACTAACTACTATTGAGAAGGAGCTGTAACCCTACAAACATTTGGAAGAATTGCAAAAAGGTATAGGGAACACAGGACTCATCTGACTATGGGTCCTACTCCACAGTCCTGCCTCCTCCCAATAACTTTAGGGACTTGACTACCAAAGGTGTCAGTCATTCTACTTTGCTTTAACTTCTCTGTGCAAGAAGGTTTCAAACCTCAGAACATGTCAAAACCATTCCCATCTAGGCCTTAAATGGGAAACCCTATGGTATGTTTGTTGAGAAAGTGCTGACTGGTTCGGAGTAATTTCAATATGAATTTTGTTAAGCTATTCAGCTAAATAATACTTAATTGGAGAAAGATTGCCTACATGCTTTAAAGTTCGGCAGATTTTTCCCCCAAGTTATGTAGGAAATCTAACGTACTGTTTGCAAAAGATCAAAATGGTGTAGTAAAAGTGTGAAACGATATGGTCACATATTCGAAGGTGAATTCATTCAGACTTCCTCGAACAAAAACTAAATCATAGATTTCAAGTAGAAACAGATTTATAGTCTGCAGAGATGCAGGCAAGTACTTGCAAATTGAGTAGACTGGACATGTTCAATTGTTACATCGATTGGAATGGTTTATTCAAAAACTTGCTTCACTGATACATTCCAGTATATCTTAAAATATAATCTATACGATGTCACACACCAGGCCAGGTGAGGATGGCAGTTTCCTTCCCTAAAGGACATTAGTGAACCAGATGGGTTTTTCTGAAAATCATTAAATTCTTAATCCCAAATATTTACCAAATTCAAATATTACCAGGGTAGGATTTGAACCTGTGTCCCCAGAACATTATCTGGGATCTGGATTAATAGGGTATTGATAATACCACAAGGCCATTGCCTCACCTATAAGTTTTGTTTTAAAAAGCTGGTCTAAATACGGATGGACACAAACTCATACATGCAACTGAGCAAAAAGGCAGACACACTTTCAGTTAAAAGTAAACATTATTTGTCTAAGCGGACTTATCCATCATTAACACCAGAATGTAAACATGGATCACAATGATTTTGGCCATTTTAACACTTACACACTAAATACCTAGTACTCTCCTACAATGCCCTTTTCAAATTTTAATTAAGTTGTTTAACAATGAAAAAAGCCTTTT
The DNA here is from genome assembly GCF_004010195.1 of Chiloscyllium plagiosum. NCBI lineage: Eukaryota > Metazoa > Chordata > Chondrichthyes > Orectolobiformes > Hemiscylliidae > Chiloscyllium > Chiloscyllium plagiosum. Next base: position 35,278,615 of record NC_057738.1, read on the forward strand.
GAAGGTCTTCCAGGTTAATCAGTTACAAGATTACTACAAACTGAATGGACTTTGTTCACAAAACCAGAAGTTTTGGGAGCCAAACAAGGATATATCACTTCACCAACACAAGTATTATAGTGCAGGTTTTAGCGTCCTAATTCCAGTCTGCGGTCCAGTACCCAGTCCTTCTGGTTCACCCTTTGGTAGCATCTAGGAGCTCTGTGTCAATCTTTGTTTATTACTTTTTATTAAACTTTGTCCAAGTTGAATACTCAGAATCCTGTTTTTGGCATGCGGTCAGAAAACTGTTCATCCATTAGGTGTGTGATTGACAAGTCAAGAGGAGGTCTTTGCTCAATTGTGAAATTAAGTGGTCATGCATTGAAAATACTTGATATTTTTTTTACGGCTTAAAATACTTCGTCAGGATTTCAGTCACTGACCATCGTACTATAGTCAGTAACGTGCTTTGGATTTTATGGTGGGTTTGAATCACACATGTGATCTCCCAAAGGCCTGGGAAAGGTCCAGACCAAAGGCTGCTGGATTAGGGATGTACAGTCTGAAATTAAATACAATAATTAGTTAGCAATAGAAAACATTCAACCGGATTTTAAAAATCAGTTAAAGTTCTAGTGCAGAAAATAAAAAAGATCATTTCTCAAACACTTACGTTTCTCCGTCAAGCCCATCTTCTCGCTCAGTTATCGTAACCGTCTGGTTGAACACAGCATCACGGTAAATATTACCCTAAAGGGTAGAAAAATGTCATTCATATGCAGCAACCAAATTGCAGACAACATTTTATGGTACTGCCACACAACCCTCCGCAAAATAAAAATTAACTATAAATTGAGGTGGAAGCACTTACAGTGGCATCCCTGTAGTTCAGGTTGATTACTAGTCCAAATGGCCGGCCACCCATTGGTTCAGCAGGGATAAATGAATATTCAAATGTAGCTTGGCGCTGGGACTGTACCAGCGTGTTCAGTTGTAGTGCTGTGAACTGCAATTGAAGACAGACACTTACATTATTCCCCATTTGCGACATTCTCTTGCATTATTCTGCACTACAGGTAAAGGCCATTTGGTCAAGAAGGAACACACATTGGGAAACAGACTTCTGCAGGAAAGTCAGCATCCAGATGGCTGAAGTTTACATAGTCAGCTACATTAGAAGTCTGTTGAAACCAAGACTTGAATGAGCTGCCACAGAATTTAGGAGATTCCACTTTCAACAATTAATAAAATGGGTGAAATGTATGCAAGATCGCTTGACCACCAACCCAATTTGATTTCAGTTAGAAGTTTTCATATCACGTCAGATGCATCTAATTCAGTCAGGAGTCTCATTGAAAAGGTAAAGTGCTTACATTCTGAATGTAGAACTGATAATCCTGAGGATATCGAAACGAGGCATCCAAAGACTCCACAACAAATTCTTCGTTGCCCTTATTGGTAAAACCAACCAAGAATTTCACAATGTTGTTAGCTGGGAAATCTAAAAGACAAGTAAAGTGCTTATTTTAAAGAGAACCTACAATAACCTTTCAAATGCACCCCCATGCAGATTGAAGGGGTGAGAATTTTACAAAGATAAGAATTGCCACGATAGTAAACATGAGCTTAAAAATGCAAATTTGAAAGCAATACATTTTATAATTTAAACAGGTAATTAGGAGTTAAGAATAACCAACATCATTAGCTTAATAATAAACCTACCTTAGTTAAAAAGCTGAATTAAAGAGCAAAACAAAACAGCTAAATTGCATGATCAGCAGCAGATGGGGTGACAACTGGGGCCAAGCTAAGGAGTTAGTGAAATCTTATGCTGAATTTGGATTGCCTTTGGTGGGACACACTCCAAACTGGTTCGGTACAATTTACTCGAAAGTGGGGGTCAGGAGGGAGTTAACATTCTGCCTTTATTTTCCTCCTTACCTCTGTCTCCTTTCCTTATACCACACACACATCCTTCTCTCTCACCCTCCCTATATTATTCTGAACCCTGTATAATTTCAAAATAAAAAAAACCTTGCTTTGCACTCCAAATTTTCACGAGTGCTTTTATCCTGATGTGAAACATTTTGCAATGAAAGTAGCCAAATTTCTTCTTTTCTATGGAGTCTTAAATGCAATTTTATATATTTAAAAAAGAAAAATCACACAATGCAATTTGGTGGCTTAACTTTCACCCCCATGCCACCCCCAATTGACTTTCCTGGCCTGGCCTGACATACAATTCCCCTCCACCACCTGACTCGCAGTACCTTACCAGTGGTGGAACACTCTACTCTTTCCCACCTGAAGTCAGAGGGTCTCTTCCTCCCAGACCCAGGCCTTTTAATAATTTAACCACTGCTGACTTCAACAATTTTCATCTACTTAGAGCCTTTAATGCAATAAGATAACCCAGGGTACTTCACAGGACCACTAAGTGTGACACCAAACCACTTAAGGAGATATTACATTGGAAGGTTAGAAGTCTGATCAAAGAGGTAGTGAAGTGTCTTATCAGGTAAAGCACAGTAGAAAAGCAGAGATACGTAGGGATAGAACTCCAGACCTTGAGACCTAAGCAACTGAAGGTGCAGGCACAAATAGCATAATGATAACTGGGGATGCAAAGGAGGCCACTATTTGAACAGCACAAAAATCAGAAGACTGTGGGGCCAGAGGAGTTTAGAGGACTTGCAATGTGTGTAAAGACGACAGCTTCTTATTTTGATGTGTGGACCAAAATATTTCAAAATCAAGGTCTATGGAAGGAATTACTAACTTTTAAAAACAAGTAAATGTCATTGCACAACGTCAGGTTGTTTTCTTCAAGCAGTAAGGGAATGTGCACACGCTCAGACTAAACTTCAATCAGAAACAGACTGATTAGTTTGGGCAATCAGGACCAGTTGAGGTGGTCAGAGATCATCAGCATGTCAACAATTCTGATTTCATCAGTCCAGGAGCCAACGTTTGTGTGAGACCAGCACAGAGGAAGGAGGTCTCTAGACTACAACAGGCAGCACCTCTTATTCTCCTCTATCTATAGCATATAACCAAAATCTGAAAGATAGCTAGCTATTCTCTCCCACCATTTGCTGTAACTGTTAGTTGCCTCCAACTAGTGACTGAGAAATTGAAAAATTAAGTCAATTACCCCCTTCAAGGAATTGAAAGAACTTGGATATGAAGTTTGATCAGAATGACTAGGAAGCCAAAGGAACACTTCTTCAGATCCCATCGACTAGTGCTTTCGAACTGTGCTCCCAATTTTTTTTCCTCCCCTCATTATACGGATGTTTGTTTGTCTGTACGTGATAGTTGTATCTAAAAAGAGGTTAGAGTTTAACTAGTAGAGTTATATCAATAAATAATATTTTATTTTGCCTGTGGTTAGGATTTATTTGTAATAAACAGTTGCTCGAAACATGATCAGAGTTTTGTGTTCACCCAAGTTGGTACTTTGATCAGAGCTTTAACCCCAGGATTAGTGGGGCCTGAGTATCAGTATAATTTCCAAAGTGGTTGTGACACAACTTAAGACATGGACAATGTTTTGATGGTCAGGTGTTTTTTTTTGTGCATGTGGGATGGTGGTGGCGGCGGTTTGAATGAAGGAGATAAATTAAGAAGATGGGATATCAAAGTCTAAAGATAATATAGGCATGACTGAACATTATAGGAATGAATGAGCTGAGGCAGGGGAGAAGCCAAGCCATAATACAGAGGTGGAAATACAAAGTGTCAGGAGGAAAGTAGGCTGCTCTCTCTTTACAGAAAAATGATTGATAAGGAGTTCATCTTGAAGGTCACCACATTTCAGACATTCAGAACGCAGATCTTTCATGCTGACCTCAGCCAATATAGATGTTGAACCCATGCTATTGATGTCACTCTGCATCACAAACCAATCGCCCAGTGAAATAAGATAATAAGCAGTCTTCATAATAACACAAGCAAGGTCAGAAGTTCATCCCCGAATGAAATGTGATAGCAATGTTGCAAACAGACTGGCTTATGTTTGTTGACAGGGAGAGGAGAGTCAGTGGCTAGGCAGCAGCACTTGTAATAAGAACTGAAAACGAGGGCTTCAGGTTTCCCAATACTTGTGCTCACCCAGTTCTGTGCAGAAAAAAGTTTGATCATTTAATAAATGGTGGGAGTGAGATAGTGGTGAGGAAGATCTGGGTGGCAGTGTACACGTGGTTATTGATGTGGTGTCTTCAGACGTTGTGAAGGTAGGTATTGGAGAAGTAGGATGGGGCCAAGCATCGACTTTTGGCAGACATCAGTAAGAAAATAAATCATTGCAAGTCATTCACTGGCTGCAATATATGGAAAAGGAGGAAGCAGATGGTAGCAGCTACATGATAGCAGAGAGGAGTTGGAGAATGAGTGTATGATTGACCATGTCAAGACTGTAGGCCCAATTGCTTTTATCTTTTCCTTCTGCTTTTAGAACCAAGATGGCAGTGGAGTAGCAGCACTGCACCCTAGCTCCTGGCCTGGAGCTTGCCTGCTTTGTTTTATTTTACTTTGGGTTTTACTTTCTTCCCTACTCTTTGTAGGCCATTTTGGCAGAGCGAGAGCAGGCTAAGCCTCCCGAGTATGTGCAGCAGCAAGAGAGGCTCCTTGGGGAAAGCGAGCCCTCAAACAGCTCATGATGGCAAGTGCTGGCTCCATGGTGAGAGATGGCACCACAGCAACTTCAATGTTGGTCGGCTCATAGCAATCTTCATGGTGTCAGAGATGGCAAGGCAGCCTCTGCGGTTGGCATCGGAATTGGGACGTGGTACTCCTAGCGGATCAGTGGGAGCGGCATTTTCATTGGCAGAGGCGTAGTAGGCCTGGTGTGGCACTCCTAGCAGCAGCCCCAGAATGGGACTGCTGGAACGGACTGTGATGTGGGGTGACTGGTGTGCCCAGAGCATGCACCGGAGCCCCCCACCGCTCCCCACCCCACGCCCCCATCCGATGTCAAATGGAGTACAAGGGAGTAAGAACTATTTGTTGTTGTATTCTAGTTGTATTTTAATATCTCCTGCAACTCAAAATGGCACCACAGCATGGCGAGATACTACACTTTTCACTGTATTTATTAAATACAAGTGATAATAAATCATTCAACTTCATCCTGGCTCTATACTTGCAGTAAACAGTCAATTCTAATTTCTTCCAGTTCTAATGAAAAGGCACCAAAATGAAATAGTAATACTCTGCATCTAGGGCAGCTTGGGATGGGTAATAAATGGTGGCAAGTCAGCAACGCCCACATTCCACAACGAAAAACTATTAATTCCTGACCAGTCGAGTGTTTCCACCATTTTCTGGTTATATTTAAGCGCTTTAGAAGTACAGGCACTGTTGCAATTAAAAAAAACTGGCAGCTAACTTTTGCACAGCAAGGTCCCACAAGCAATGATCAAGTAACCAGTTTACATGACACTGTATAAACAATGTTGAAACTTTATTGCTGGAACAGCACAGCAGGTCAGGCAGCATCCAGGGAACAGGAGAGCACAGGCCCTTCTTCAGGAAAGTTTCAACTTTGATCTCCAGCATCTGCAGACCTCACTTTCTCCACTGTATAAACAATGGCAACAGCCAAGTACCAGGAGAAATCCTCACTCTTCTTTAAACCATGCTGTTGGATCTTTTATGTTCATGTGGATGAGCAGGTAAGGTTTTCATTGAACCCCTTATCCAAAAAGGGAGTAACTGTGTACTCCAAACACTGATGGAGGATAAGCTCAGATTTTGTTCTGAGTCTTTGGAAGGAAGTTAAGCCTGCAACGTTCTGACTAGAGTGGCTCTAAGTTATCACAGAGGACTTAGATAGTGAAACAGAATCCAAAGGATTGTGCAGAACTCTGATGTATTTAAGACAGAAAAGAATTTAAGCGATTTAGCAGAGCCAGTCACTTCTCTGCATTCCAGCCAAGGAATATTGAACAGCAAGAGTTTAAAAAAACTTGTAAAATAGATGTGAAGCTAAAAGAACAAGGACAGTCAACTTAACAGTGCAATCAACGTGATATCTATTGAATATGTAAACTGATCAATACTATACTTTGGCATTTGTAGATTAGATGGCTTAATGTATCTTATGCTTGCAACTGTTTTCCCTACCTTCTCCCTTCACAAACAGAATCGTTGTGTCAGCATTGGGAGAAGCTTTGGGTTCTCCAGATGTCAAGTCATCTTCTTCCTCCTCCTCCTCCTCTTCTTTCTCGTCTTCCATCTGCATTGGCAAACAAGATCACATTATCACAACTCAGAAAAGCTACCAAAAATAAAGAGATTCGTTGTAGCTCTTGAAACTGCCCAACAACGTGCATGTTTTCTCTGTCAAGAACATCCTCAGACAATGAACGATGGGTACCTGACCTATTCTACTTGAATGAAGGTTTAATTTTTTTTCTAAGCAATTTGATCGGAGACATTATTAAATGGCTCTCGTGCAGGTGGGTCTTGGGATTCAGACTGTCTGGATGAGAAGTGGGGCCACTACCACTGCATCATGAGAATCCTGAATTAAGTTACAGTATCAAATACTGAAATGGCAAACACCTGTTAAATAGAAACAAGCTCACAATTATGCTAGAAATCCAAGAAAATTTTGCATGTTTCAATAGATTAAACTTTAAATTATGACCAAAAATTAACATCTTAAATTCTTAAACGAGTTAGATTAAATCCAAAGCAGGTGGGTGTAAATTGAAATGACAAAAGCAAAGAAAAATGAGATATGAGTACATGGTAAAAGGCGTTTAAGTTAATTGTGAACATGCACACATTAATATCCACGGTCAATTTTTTAAGAGAACCTGTTCTCTGGAACGTTAAATAAAAATGCAATCCATTGTGAAATCACTATACACAACTAAAACTTAAATCCACGTCTTCAATCATAACCATACAAGAGACTATGGCAATGATGAAAACATATGATCAGAAATGCTGTGAATGTGAAGTGCTTGCCGTTTTACATCAGGCCAGAACTGAAAAACTCACAATGTCTGTTGGCTCATCCTCTTCTATTTCTGCTTCATCATCTTCATCTTCCACGACAGAATCATCAATACCTTCCTCATCCTCTGTTGGATCATCTGCAGCAACAAGTCTTGCTCCTGTTGATCCCAAACAAAAATGTATATTACTTCCATGAAAGACTGAAATTTTGAAGAGGAGAAAGATATTTTAAATTTCAAATATTGCTCCACTTGCAGGTGCACTTTTCTTCATTTCCTTAGCACCGTGCTGTCTGCTTGCGTGGACTTATGCAACTTTACTTCTGTCAGCATTTATTCTTAGATCAATCCAAGCAATGACAGTCAATCCTATATTTTTAAACAAGCGCATTCAATGGATCGCTTCCATCATGGCATTTGCTGTGACTCAAGGATCAACAGCTGAAAATAAGTTATGCAAGTGTAAGAAATTAAAGGCAGACCACACTAAAGTTTAGTTCTTTCTTTTCCCCAGTCACTGAACAAGATTTTTGATTCCCTTTGAATTTCCGATTAGCTTTCAGTCCAGCCCAGCTCGGCATAACCATTTGTTGAATTCTAGAATTAAGTTAATGCCACTGGACTAGTAATTCAGATACCTGGGCTAACACTGAGAACAGTGGCTCCAATCCCATTATAGCAGCAGGAATTTTAACCAAATTAAGAAGTCTGGAATCGAAAGCTAGACTCAGTCCTGGTGATTACGAGACTACCTTCTTCTGGATTAGTGGTGCTGGAAGAGCACAGCAGTTCAGGCAGCATCCAAGGAGCAGCAAAATCGACTTCGCTGCTCCTTGGATGCTGCCTGAACTGCTGTGCTCTTCCAGCACCACTAATCCAGAATCTGGTTTCCAGCATCTGCAGTCATTGTTTTTACACCATTACGAAACTACCGTTCACTGTTGTGAAAACCCGCTTGGTTCACTGTTGTCCTCAGGGGAGAAAATCTACTGTTCTTACCCAGTCTGACCTACATGTGACTCCAGATTAATAGAAATGCCATTGACTCTCAAGTGCCCTGTGAAATGGCCAGAAAACTACACCTAGCTGGAGGACAATTAGACATTGGCAAATCAGACCTTATGAGAGGATATTTTTTTAAAAAATGCTTTTCAAGTGAACCAGGAAAACAGGTAAGACTTGATTCAGTAACTAGGCAATTCAGGCACTGTGGGTTAGAGGCTTGGAAAAGAAATATAAGGTGAACTTGCACGACAATTAAGATTTCATATACAAACCAGAAGCGTTCCATTTTGAACCTGGACTAGTTTGCACAATTAGTGCAGTTTGAGTGCCAACATCAGAGTTACAAACCCAAAAATATATAACTGCATATGGGAACGTTTTACCAAAGGATGAGCTTTAATGCAAGAGACTAGATTGATTTAGTAAATCTGTTTTCCATTACTATCTGCAGAAAAGAAACCAGAGATATTTCGTCTTCAAATCAGTGGCGACTGGAGAATGTTTTGAAGTACCACCAGCTGAAAGTCAAAGCTCAAGCTTGCCTCAAGTGTTTGACATGTCTGTGATCAGCTTTACCACCCCTTACAAAAGGCAGCAAAATGTTTAGATAAGGCATAATGCAAATGCCATTGGAATTGGAGAATTAAACATTTCTTTTTCAAGAAAAAAGATTCCCAAAACATTGGTACTCATTCCTCCTAAATCAAAACTCCCAAATTAAAAAAAGGCCCAGATCTTGTGGCTTGCAATCATCAGTAATTCTCTCAAAATGATTAACACTGAGACCAGAAATTTGTTGTGATAAGCTTTTCAAGTGGGCACCCTATCTTCCATCACGCCATCAGACAGTGATCAAATGAAAATTCAAACTGATTATAATTCTCCCTTTTACATCAGCCCTGTTCCAAAAACCTCAACAATTACAACTATACCTTGTTGAGAGAGTGCTTTTAATGGAGTACAAAGTTCATAATTCTAGCTGAACAGCCTTACTGGCCAAGAAATTAGGTAGAACAGACAGCCTTGGAATCAGTATCACTTCCTGACACAGTAATGACTGAGACTGCTTCACAGGGCACTATTTAAAACATTAGCGATGATACGAAGTGCAGAGATATCATTAAATTCAAAAGGGCAGAGAAACAGATTGGATGGGAAAAATGGCATGTGAAATTTAATGCAGAGATGTGTTAAGTGATATTTTGGAAAAATATGGAGAGACAGCACAAAGAGAAGAATTATAAAGGGGACGGAGGAACATAAACACCTGGAAGTATTAGTTCAGTTCATTGAAGGAGAAGGGCATTTGAAAAAAATCAGTTAATAAAACATATCCTGCACTTCATATACAGGGCAGAGGGTACAAAAGCAGATTCAAATGTTGGAGCTAACTAGAGGCTGAATAGTCTACTCCTGCTCTGACATGTACATAATGCTGATAACATTTGTATATAATATGAAAATATAATGTTAAACAATGAAGCAGTCCATAATGATGAAAGATTTTATGCGCACCTAGTCCATTTCAAACACCCTTGCTCAGCTAAGACCAAAGCAGCAAAATATTCCCTCATTATATTCCACCCAAGGAACATGTAGCCACAACATATGCTCCAATAGACATGCTCAGTTACACAAGCTTCCAGTCACAATCTGGAGTCTCTGTCGAGGAATTATCCCAATAGTTAGCTTATAAGCTTGTAATAAGAACATTTGACAAGATGCCTCAACTTGCATGCAGCACATAAAACTCGGCAATTGTGTTTGCACAGGATTGAAATTTTGAATTGAGGGGAAAAGAAGAATGCAAGCATCCATAGATATAAAAGTTGCTGAAATGGTTAATGTATACAGAATCAAGAATTTAAATTACAGAGTTTAACAATTTTTCTCTTTAAAAATGTGAAGGCATGCAGATAAATAAAAGTCAATAATTGAGGTTAACATCAGAAGCCTCTATTTTGTTCAATGGTGCACCAAAGTAAAAGACTAAAAGGGAAACAATTAATATATTATGCTAAGAGCACTTTAATTATGTGAATAACCGATTATTGAAAGCATATTAAAGTCTGAGAGAATATGGTCTCATTAGTTTATCAAGATTGAAAAATTGTTACAAGTAGACTTGAGCTACTATAGCAAAAGCAGATGCAATGCAACAGGGTGTCAGTCAGCCAGCATTTCTTCAGAATATGTACCAATGCTTGGGTACTACTTTGGTGTCATCAATGATGTACGAAATGGAGAAAGAAATAAACTTTCAGGGTTTAATTGATTAAGCTAGAGAATGGGACTGATTGGATTGTTCTACACAGTTGGCTTGGAGTTGTTGACCGAATGGACTCCTTTCTGCATGGCCATGACTATGACCACATGTTCTTCATGAGAACCAAAAGGATATACCAACAACTCAATCACCATGGCGATGTGAAAACATTATACTGCACTTAGATGGAGATGCAGATTCACCATTCTCGAGAACCCAACTTCCCATTACCTTGACCTAAATGGGCAATTTAAAGCACAATTACTAAAATCCCAGCATTCTTAACACTTTTCTGGGATTTGGGGGAGGGAATATCTATTGTTAGCACAAAGGCTGCTGTGATTGTTTTCAAGTGTAAACACCTCATACCTTTCCAAATGGAGTTCCTTTAAGAAATAAAAACAGGAGTAGCCTTTGGGCCCTTCAAGTCTGCATCACATTCAATAGCATCATGGCTAACTCCTAAAAGGGCTCTTCTGGGAAAGACGTGCAGCAGATAACATATAGCTACCATTAATGGGTTAAAAAGTCTATGAACTCACTACCTTGTTGACATTACCTTTTGAACGATACAAGTTTGAGAAAACTGAACAATTACTCTGGAAAAGTGAAATCAAAAAAGCCTCCAGTGCATAGCTCAGATTTTTTTGAGAACTGTTAGATCTATTAACTGGTGAAAATTTTGGAGAAACTCAGCAGGTCTGTTGATATCAGTGGAGAGCACAAAGTTTCAAGTCTGATGAAACCTTTTTCAGCTATTAACTAAACCATACCATCATTCAATAAAAGATAACACCTAAAAATTCCAATTCAGCCTATTCTGTTTTTAAAAAAAAGGCAGCCAAAGTCACCATTGCAATAAAGCAATGACAAACATTAGTTGCAGAAATATAATTTGAAAGGCCAGTAGGAGAGAACATAGCCACTCTAACACTGAAAAAGGGGAAAAAAAGTGTAAAAGTTGAATGACAAACCACAGAGGATGAGAAAAGACAGACCCCTGAGGATGGGAGTCAATGAAAGGGGATGAGACAACGCTCTTGGCCAAAGGAGACCAGCTCCTTTAGAGGAACATGTGAAAAGTCAGCACTGACACGTCAGCTCTAAAGCTGGCAGAGCTGCACCTACCCCATCCCCCCAAAACACACACAGACACACACACAGTTAAAACCCGGAGTTAGACAGGAGATTAAACAAACCACCCTCCCCCCTGTGTGGGGAAGGCAGCGAGGCCCGCTCCCCGGACGGTTAAAAGCCGAGCCTGCAGCCGGTGACTGAGGGGCCGGGCCGGGCCAGCTCTGCCCCTCCCCCCCCCGGCCGCCGTGTACCACACACACACACACCGGGGCCGCCTCGGTACCGTTCACGGCTCTTACCGGGGCCGCCTTGCTGGAAAAGGCAGAGGGGGGAGGCCAGCAGCAACAAGAGCAGGAGGTTGTGGAGCCTGCCCATGGCTGAGAGGAAGGAAGCGGCCCTCTGTCTCTCACGGATCCTCACTCACTCGCTCGCTCACGGTCCGCCTCAGAATGGCGTCTGTCTCCATCCGGGCACCGCGGGACAGGGGTGAAAGGTCAGGCCCCGCCCACCCGCTGGTCGACGACCTCCACACCCACCCGCCGCTCATTTATATATATATTTTTAAAGAAATCATTTGATTAGTAAACGCCGACAATATTATTAAAACGGTTATTAAAATTTCCAAACGTTAAAGTGAGCGGTGTGTGTTTGTGCGGGGTTGGAACAGAGAGCCGTGGTGGCAGATCGGGTTCCCAAAAGGATTTCGAAGGAGGAGGAATTTTGTCCCTCTGGCGCTGCCATAGTGGGCAGGGAGCCGTGTGCGTGTGACGTAGACGGCCGGCGCGCGGCTGCGACGTGGTGACGCTCTCGGCGTAACCAGGGGCAGCGGAGAGGGGAAAATGGCGAACGCGGGGCTGAAGGGAAGGAGTGCAGCCCGCCGCCCCGCTCCCCTCGCCTGCTTTTAGATATCACCGCTCCTTGCTTCCCCCCCCCTTCAAATTGAACTTCTCCGTGCGGTCCATGCCCTGACTATTCGGCAACAGCAGCAGCACACTGGCTCGGGGGGGGTGTTTACGAGGGAAACCTCAGCTGCTGCCTCCTCCTTCCTCGAATATCATTCACTGTCTGTCAGAGTGACGGTTATTAACATGTCCCCTCATGGAAGGACAGTGAGTTACTGCTGATGACTGGACAGTCTGTGCTGGCCGCTTTCAGACAGAACTCAGGGGTAAGTAAGTCACATCACTTTCCCTCTCCTTGACAATCTTTGACATGACTGCTGTAGTTAATCCCTGGGGGTTACTGGCCGTCAACAGTACAGGGTCACATTCAAAAGTACGATGGGCTGAGTATTTAAGACTCAGGTGATGAGAGATATCTTTATTTGTGGATGTTTGGCATTGTCTACCTGGGAGGAGAAAGTGAGGTCTGCAGATGTTGGAGATCAGAGCTGGAAATGTGTTGCTGGAAAAGCGCAGCAGGTCAGGCAGCATCCAAGGAACAGGAGAATCGACGTTTCGGGCATAAGCCCTTCTTCAGGAATGAGGAAAGTGTGTCCAGCAGGCTAAAATAAAAGGTAGGGAGGTGAGGGTGATAGGCCGGAGTAGGGGTGAGGGCGGAGAGGTCAGGAAGAAGATTGCAGGTTAGGAAGGCGATGCTGAGTTTGAGGGATTTGACTGAGAAAAGGTGGGGGGAGGGGAAATGAGGAAACTGGAGAAATCTGAGTTCAGACCTGTCTACCTGGGGGGCTGTGATTGCACAGTTGGCAGTCAATAGATTTTTGTGCATTAAGGAATAGTGTGGCAATGTGTTTAGTCCTGACCTGAAACATTGACGCTCCTGTTCCTCTGTTGCTGCTGTGCTTTTTTGAGCTCCACACTTTATCAATTCTGACTTTTCAGCATTTTGCGGTCCTCACTGTCTCCAATGTGTTTTGTTAGAAAAGCATACAATCTCTTATTGAGTGGTTGTGTAGGTGCATTGGGGCAAATACACTATTCCTATTATTCTGTCACTTCTGTTTTGCTTTGACATTGGGAGGTGCTGCCAAGGACTACAGAATAAATTTCTCAACGCTAGCTTGAAAACTTTAGTCTCAACTTTTGTAATCTATCCATTTTTGCCTTCTCATTCTTTTCCTCCTCTTTTCCATGCTTCCCTTTTTAGTCTTTGATTTGCTGTCATTTTCCAAATCTGCCTGTCTCTCCCTCAACACTATGATTGAACTGGTCCAGTTAACTTGCTGCCTTGTCACAGTCACAGCTCAGAGCAGCCCTTAATGAAAACCATGTATGATATATCTGTGGATGTAGTGCATAATTTTCTTAACTTCATGAATGCTCTGTGACCTTTGACACATCTTCAAGTTTGTCAGCCGGTGATAGTCACATTCCATGAAAGAATTATTTTTAAAAACTGAAAGAATTCCAACTGCATACACTTTGATTTACTATTGACGAATAAGGTATAATTGGAAAATCTCTATCTCTTTATTCTCCTGTCTCCAGAAACTAACCTTAGTTCTCTTCCTATTCTTCATCTACATGGCCTCCGTCAATTCAAAGACATGGACTCAGTTTCCATGTATGTGTTGATGAAACACCCAGTTCTATAATGCCCCAGTTTTCTAAGCCTCCTCCACTGCCTTTTCTTGTTAGCCTTATTGCCCAACATTCAGGCTTGGATGAGCTAGCTTTTTTTTCTAATTTGGAAGTCCAAAGCCACTGCCTTTGGTCTCCCACTATACGCCATGTCACTCATTACTGTTTCTATTTTCCTTCCCAGTCTCTCGTGGGCTGAACCAAAATACTTATGATCAAAGTTTGTGCGAAGATTTGTAGCTCGGGTGCTCGTTGTTGTGGTTCTGTTCGCCGAGCTGGAAGTTTTTGTTGCAAACGTTTCGTCCCCTGGCTAGGCGACATCATCAGTGCTTGGGAGCCTCCTGCGAAGCGCTTCTTTGATGTTTCCTCCGGTGTTTATAGTGGTCTGTCCCTGCCGCTTCCGGTTGTCAGTTTCAGCTGTCCGCTGTAGTGGTTGGTATATTGGGTCCAGGTCGATGTGTTTGTTGATGGAGTTTGTGGATGAATGCCATGCCTCTAGGAATTCCCTGGCTGTTCTCTGTCTGGCTTGCCCTATGATAGTAGTGTTGTCCCAGTCAAATTCACACGTCGTTATGAGTCCTAGGGGTCGCAGTAGTCTGGCTGTCAGTTCCGGGATGCTCCTGATGTATGGTAGTGTGGCTAGTCCTTTTGGTTGTGGTATGTCCTTGTTCCGTGGTCTTTCTCTTAGGCATCTGTTGATGAAGTTGCGCGGGTATCCGTTTTTGGCAAATATCTTGTATAGGTGTTCCTCTTCTTCTTTTTGCAGTTCTGGTGTACTGCAGTGTGTTGTGGCCCTTTTGAATAGTGTCCTGATGCAGCTTCGTTTGTGTGTGATACCCAACATGAGCAAGACGAATGTAGTGTACAAAATACTATGCAAGGACTGCACTAAACACTATATAGGACAAACAGGAAGACAGCTAACAATCCGCATACATGAACATCAACTAGCCTCGAAACGACACGACCAGCTATCCTTAGTAGCCACACACGCAGACAACAAGCAACATGAATTCGACTGGGACAACACTACTATCATAGGGCAAGCCAGACAGAGAACAGCCAGGGAATTCCTAGAGGCATGGCATTCATCCACAAACTCCATCAACAAACACATCGACCTGGACCCAATATACCAACCACTACAGCGGACAGCTGAAACTGACAACCGGAAGCAGCACGGACAGACCACTATAAACACCGGAGGAAACATCAAAGAATCGCTTCGCAGGAGGCTCCCAAGCACTGATGATGTCGCCTAGCCAGGGGATGAAACGTTTGCAACAAAAACTTCCAGCTCGGCGAACAGAACCACAACAAAATACTTATGAACTTGGTTTCATTTTGACTCCAAATGCAGCTTTTGCTGCTATTCCTCCTCGATCGTAAAGACTTCTTAATTTCACTTCTGTAATACTCATCTCCCCCTCCCCTATTTGGTACTGAAACAAATCTTCTCCAAACTCGCTGGTACTGAAACTCTCAATCATAGTTTTGTTGCTTCCAGAGTCCAGTGCCTCTCCCAAGTGTAAATATGACAGGCCAAGAACCCAAAACCCTCAGTCAGCTTTGTCACTGATTTCCTAGTTACTTTCCTTAAAATTTGCTTTTAATAAAGAGCAAAACTTAAAAGAAAATAATCCCTCGTTTTATCTTTTTGTTTCTTCCTCAATTTGTTCCTGTCTGTCTTCTGCTCCCACTAACTGTGTTGGAAATTAGAATCTCTGTTTTGCACTCATTGTTTCTATCTCTCAAAACAGATGAAGTTATAGCTGACTTCAACATTTAACTTCTGTTTTAATAATGCTAAAGTGAAGTTTAGAAAAAAGATATTTGTTTCCTTTCTTCTATCAGACATACCTTTTTTTAAGTTAATTGAATTCAAGACAAAACTTGTAATCAGTGTTGAGTTCCATGCTCTCTCTCTCACAAAACTTCTTTCATTCAGTGAAAAATTAGTCCAGGTGAATTTTAGCTTGCGAGAACTTTGTAATGTGTCCTATAGTTCAAACAATTTTGTGGGACATAAAACTGAAGAAAACAACCTATTTTACATTGATTTCTAGCATTTTTTGTTTTCACAGTGGGCCAGGCAGCATCAGTGGAGAGAGAGCAAACTAATGTTTTGAGAGTTTGCTGCTCGCTCTCTCGCTCTCTCTCCATGGATACTGCCTCACTTGCTGTGATCTCCAGCATTTTTTTGTTTTCAGTACAGATTCCAGCATCTGCAGTAATTTGCCCCTACCCTATTTTATATGTCTGACTGGCATTTTTGACATCCTGAAATACTGCACAGTTCAAATTCCACTTGCAGATTTGCAGTGCTGTGCAAATAAACTCACAGCCTTGAAATTGACACAAGGTGGTGGAGGTCTCTAAGGGAAGATGTTTAATTGAAGCATTGACTTGCACAAATATTTTTAAAATTTTTAACCTTTAATTTGGATATGCAATTTTCCATTAGAAATTTGGATATGGTAATTTATAAATTGAGAAAATGTCCCAAAAGCATGACAATTGAAATTCAGATCATCCACATAAGTGTTTGTAAATAAAGGATTTTTAACATAGATAGTGGTTCTTATATGATGTACTCAGTAGGTGTATTAGTGAAGAGAATGCAGCTTTGGTGTTTCTAAATAATAAGGTAGTATCCCTGAAGGCTGATGCCTAAACTTTGAATAGGAACAGATCAGAAGTACTGCAGACAAAGCAATAGCTTACATCAAGTCCAAGGTCATATCTTTTCACAACCAAGGTTGAGCTGTTAACCTTCTCTAGAGTACACAGCAGATCTCTAATTTTTCAGAGGACTTTAATGTGCCTGCTCCAGAATAAACAGCTTCTTATCAAACTCAAATGTTTATCTTTACATTCAATAGGTGTTAAAGTTTTATAATCCAGATAAGCAGCTGACAAACCAGTGAATATGTACAGTACACTTCTGTATGCTACAGAGAGAAATTTGAATCAAGGTTTGGAGATGTGTTCTTGTGAAATATCATTATGACAGCTTACTGGAAAATGTGGGCAATTGTATGGATCTGTCCTTTTATGTGTGTTGTGAAGGTTTGATGCAGTGCTTGTTTGTCTCAGGGAAGATGTATTCTCACTATGCATCTCTGGGTCTCAATTCTAGAACTCCCTTCCCACCTGCACTGTGGTGTACCTACACCACAAAAAAACTACAGCAATTCACAAAGATGGCTCAGCACAAACTTCTCAAGGGCATTTAGGGTTGGGCACTAGTCAGTGACATCCAAATACCATGAATGAAAAGAGCAGGAATAATGACTTTTTGAAAAATTAGCATGTGCTGAATTACAATAAAGAATGCACAGGACTGGTGAAAGATGATATTACATTAAAAGGCGAGTTGTGCTTTCAATGGAAAAGTCACTTTTATTGTGCAGTGTTGATTGGAGATAAATATCACAGCAGGTTGGATATAAGAATATTACATTTGTAATGTAAACTTAATTTAAATGCGATTAAAGTTTATAATTGAACTTTCATAGAATCTTGGAATTCCACTGTTTAGAAGAAGGCTATTTGACCATAATGAGTACATTGGTTTTCTGTAAACGTAAACTGCTATGTAACTGTGAATTCCCTTTTCCTTGCATTTTCTTCATTTACAGCATTGTTTCTCTTTTTTGAATATTTGCCTGTTTTCATTTAAAATGTCTGTCATTGGTTTTTTGAATTCACCCAGACTAGACTGTTACAGTGGTCATGCTTTACAAAAATCTTTCCAAGCCTTACGTCATCTCATCCTGTCAGCATTTCTTTTGTTCCTTATTTCTTCTAGTAATTATACAGCTACATCTTAAATGAATCTATGTCATTGACTCCTCGAGGTGGGTATGTCTTGTATGCTATCCACTCAATCATTTAAAGATGTTTCTCCTGTTTTGATTTATTGATGTCTGTTATTATTTATGGCCCTGGTTTTGGCTTCTTCTGCAAGTAAAAACACCTGTATTTATCCCCTCAAACCCCTTTATAATTTTAAATGTCACTGTTAAGTTAGCCCTCGTTTTTCCCTTTTCTAGAGATTTGGTTCCTGGTCTGGACAGTATTTCCCGATTGTTTCTCCTCCGTTCAGGTATCATCTTTTGTAAAGCCATTACATCCTCCTTAAAACTTTGTGACCAAAACTACTCAGATATCCAAGTGTGATTCAGTTTTTGAAAATATAACAAAACTTCCCCTGCTTTTCATTTCAATTCTCCTGGAAATTAATCATTAGGAAAAAGTGAGGACTGCAGATGCTGGAGATCAGAGTTGAAGAGTGTGGTGCTGGAAAAGCACAGCCGGTCAGGGAGCATCCAAGGAGCGGGAGAGTCGATGTTTTGGGCATAACCCCTTCATCAGGAATCATTGTTTGCGAATGTGCGTGTTGACAAAGCGCATGTGCTAAAACCTTTCTTCTAACTTCTCCCTTAATTTGTTGGGCAATTTTAAATTTATGCCTTCCGATTATTAACTTGCTGACTCTGGAAATACTTTTTCATCATTCACATTTATCAAAGCTTCAACATGCTGAACATATTAATTATTCTTCTCTTGACCTCTCTTAGAAGGGAAAAGCCTCTGTTTATCACCTCTTTGCTCACAGCTAAAGGTTTGCCCATGGTGAATTGTTCTTTCACCATCCATGATCTTGGCCTTTTCCTAAAGTAAGGCAAGCAAAAGCTGGATTCACTATTCTAAGTGCACTACTTTGTCAGCATTACATTTACTTTTATTTATATAGTCAATTCAAGTGATAGGTAATTCAACTTTTTGATCAAAGGTAGGTGGCTTCTTACGTTTGGAGCCTGAAATGTTCCTTTTTGTAAGCTTCCTTTGAATTTTGGGCAATTCATTGCCAGAGCTGTTAACTTACCAGCATGATTGTTAAAACCAATTGTTTTATTTTTGTTGCTGTTCCAACATTTATTTACAGAAATTTATTCTCAACTGCAGCTATAAAGGAATCATGGGCTAAATGTGTGCAAACCCATTGACACAATGGGAACGGCGTCTTCGCTGATTGGCCCAAATGAAGTCATTGAAGACACGGATGGTGGCGGTGGGGAGGCTTGCGAGATCCCAGTGGAATTCAAACCGAAGGCCAGACTGTTGCGCAGCTCCTTTAGAAGGGGTCCACGGGTAATTGGTGCAAGCTTCAAATCAACAACTTCAGTTGACCTTGAATATGCTGCGGAATATGAGCGACTCAAGAAAGAATATGAAATCTTCCGTGTCAGTAAAAATAATGAGATTGCCTCCATGCAGAAAAAGGAAACCAAACTTGACAAGGAAAATAAAAGATTGAGAGCGGAGCTTCAGGTAAGAACTTGACCGTAAACTGTGAAAGATTGTTGGCCTGAAGTGTAAAACTGTTTCTCTCTTCACAAATGCTCCCTACCTTGCTGATGTTTTCTGATGTTTTTCTATTTTTAGCTCCTGTTTCTAGGATCTTCAGTATTTTGCTTTGACATGAAGATCCTTGATATGTTCTGTTCATGCACTCTAATGCTGTCCAATGCTGTTAAAACTGCATTATGTATTAAACCATTGTTTGCATTTCATTTATTATCATTTGCAGAACAAAAGAATGATGAGATCTTTTTAAGAAGTCAAATTGTTTGGTGTATTTTTTTTAAAGTGAAAATGTGAACTTCATCTGAGTCACATAGATGCCGCTAAGGAAACATATTACTAAACATCGCGAATAAAAGCAAAATACTGCAGATGCTTGAAATTTGAACTAAAAACTGAAAATGCTGAGAAACGCAGCAGATCTGGCAGCATCTGTGGAAACAGTTGTGATGAGGTTTGAGAAGGGACTCGAAATGTTAACTCTATTTCTCTCTACGCAGATGCTGCCAGACCTGAAAAGTTTCTCCAATGCTTTCTGTGTCTAATACTAAACTAGGTTGTATTAGGAGTGTATACATCTTGCAGAAGTGCTTGAAAGATTTTGTGACTGTAAACTCACGTTTTGAATATCAAGTCTGGGATATCCCTGATGTTCAAGAGCTTTTCTGCTCACTGAGTAAGCTTGCTGAGCACTGTGGGGCTAGGGAATGGGTGGTTATTTGTGCTCTTTACTTGCTTTAACCTGTGTGATACTGTGTTTAATAGGCTTTGCAGAAAACCTACCAGAAGATACTTCGAGAAAAAGAAAGTGCCCTTGAGGCAAAATACCAGGCAATGGAGAGAGCTGCCACATTTGAGCATGACAGGGATAAAGTGAAAAGGCAGTTCAAGGTAATTTCAGCCAACAAACACCAGCACTAGATTGAAGAAAAAAATGGTTGGTGTATCAATGCCACATCCAATCTCTTTGTTGACAAATCAAAGTAATATTGAAGTGAATTTACGTGCTTGAAAAACATGAGCAGATCTTGGGGTGTGATCTGTGATCTGCCCTAGAAGCTAGTGTGAGTGTCTTGATTTGCTGTTCATTGTTTGCATTTCTTTACTATTGAGCAAGGGCGCTGGATGGAATGGCATTATTTTCCATTAGGAACTGTAAATACCATATCTTTATATTTTTCTGTATTTTTGATTGTGGACTGAAATGAATAAAAAGGGGATTGATTTAAAGCCAAGGATTGTTGAAGGATTTCTGGGCTTTTTAAAAACAAGTTACGTGATACTCATTGTAAGTGCTGTTTATATAGCTGTTGGTTCAAGCAGTGGGGACACCTCAATTCCAGATGAACAGAAGCTTGGGGTGTGTACAAATGGAGATTTGGCCAGTAGTAATTAACTGATTGGTCTGTGGACTGGTGACCAGTTATCAATGACCAAGGCTGCCTGCTGCTAACAATGATGTGATTAGCTCCTAGATAGATGAACAGCTTGTGATATGAACACTTGGGCAGAAGCAATTGTACCTCCAGAAGGAAAAAAGCTGTGTTTCTCTCTGCAAAAAAAAAGGTGTGTCAGGCTTGAAGATAGCCAGACTATTTCTCCTCCTGGATGCCAGCTATTGCACGGTGTGGAGAGTTGTCGTGTTGAAGTTCTATTGTTCTGCATTCAAATTTTACTGTAGTAACTTGAACACAAATCAACACTAATGAGGAAGAGTTTTATTTACATTTAATCATGCAATGTAGGCTTTGTTGTCTTTACATTTATTGCCCATCCTTAGTTGCCCATAAGGAGGTGATGGTGAGCTGTTGCAATCCATTTGGTATATGTTCCCACCCTGCTGCTCGTGAGGGAGTTCCAGGATGTTGATCTAGTGACATTTAAAGGATGGCTGTATACTTCCATGCCAGGATTGTGTGTTGATCAGAGCGGAACCTATTCCTACACATTTGCCTCCCTTGTCCTTCTCAATGGTAGGGTTGTGAATTCGGAAGGTGCAATCGAAGAAGCTTTGATGTCTTTTGAAGGCAGTGTCTCTTGGATAAAATGTAAAGCTGAGCACTGTCTGATAACAGTGGATATTAAAGATCTGTTTTGAAGAGGAGTCGTGGAGGTATCCTTGGTGTCCAGGCCAAGACTTCTTCCACAATCAGTGTTGTTTGTAATACAGGGGAACCTCGATTATCTGAAAGAGTTGGGCAGGCACTATTTCGTTCGGATAATCGATTATTTGGTTAATTGATTAAATGCCTTTCCTCTGGGGCTTGGGTTTTTAAAGTCTGCTCCCTGTTCAGGAGACTGCAGTAGCACACAGCGCAAGCCCCTGCCCCCAAGACTAGCCCTGTCCAACACCCCACCCCCTCCCCCAATCCTGTCCAATGCCACCACCCCTCCCTCTGCCCCAACCCCATCCAACACCACGCCACTTACCCTCCCCCCGGGCAGCCGGACTGGACAGCAACAATAAGGCTGCTGCTGCTGCCTTTGTGGGGTGAGTCTCCGAATAGTGCACGCACACAGCCACACACACAACATTTTACTGAAACTTTTTGACAGGTTCCACTTCTTCCCTCTACAGGACAATGTTGGTCAGATTATCTGGGGAAGGGAGGTGGGTTTAGGGTACGCCCCTGTGTAGAACTCCAGGGAAAGTGTGGGGAGAGAGAGAGAGAGAGAGAGACGGGAGGTCAGTCATTTGGGGACGGTGCCTGTTTAATCGCTGTAAACAAAAGACGGGATCACTGTTGGACACACATCTTTGATGTAATGTTTCTATCGGGACCTCAAGATCTCCTTTGGATAATCTGATTTTCAGATCGGATAACTGGTATTCGGATAATCAAGGTTCCTCTGTATACAAGATGTGAGATTGTCTGGTTACTAGCATATGTGATGCAACATGTAGGAACCTACGGTGTGAAAATTGGCTCCATCCTTCCCTACATTTCGTATCGTAATGATTTCCTTTACATCTGTGCTTTTACAAAAAGGCAAAACCATGATTGAACTAATTATTCCTTTTATTAAAACTCACCATGTTAGATTATGATTTTCACCTTTAAAAAGTGGTTTTTGTCTGTGAAAGTGCTTTCTTTCATTTAGTTGAGGTAAATCAAGAAGTTATTGTATTATTTTCTGGCCTTTTTTGCGTTTAAGTATCTGCCACCTCACGATTTAAAGGAAGTTTGAAAAATGCCATGCAGCTAATTGCTAATCGAAATTATCAGTTTTTTTTATTTCAGTGTCCATGTGTATTTAATGATACTGTTTTACCTTACACATTTCTAATCCTCAATCTGCTTCATATTGTGAAATTTTAGAACATTTCTTGCAACCATAAGTTGAATTTATGATCGTATTTTTTGCATTCATTCTTTCTTGTATTTTGTTATCTTTGCTTGCAGAGAAAGATTTTTTAACTCCAGACATTTTTATAACCTTCGCTCTTGTTACTTTATTGAATGAAAGGTTTTCAAAACTCTGAGTATTAGCTTTAAATGGGGCTCTATTTTATTTCAGATTTTCAGGGAAACGAAGGAGAAGGAGATTCAAGATCTATTACGAGCCAAGCGTGAGTTAGAAACCAAATTTCAGAGACTGCAGGCTCAGGGTGTTCAACTGTTTGATCTTGCTGATTCTGACTCAGACGATAATCATACTGATGTTACAGGTAACACTTTAATGTTTAATCCTACTGTGTTTTCTCTTGCTTCACAGCGCCAATTTCCAGCTAACACTGAGAGCTTGACATACATTTCACTGTTTTCATCATTTTATAAGGTAGCAGTATCCACGGTTGTTGGATTGTATGGACAGTTTAAACTTGTATGGCTGCAAAGCTTTGTCTTTGCAGTCATCAGGACAAACTCAAGAATGACAAATTGCAAACAATCACAGCCGTTTATACTGTAGTGCAAAAGAACACTGGTTGACAAGTTGTCTTTAATTCGCCGAGGTATTGCTATGAGGGAGCGATAGGCTCCCCACACTTCCAGGTAATTTTAAAGAAGTGCAAGACCTGTACATATTCCTGTTGTTTTTCAGAGAAGGAGCCCTTGTGTCAGAATGCATGGTGCTTAGAACATAGAACATAGAAGAATACAGCGCAGTACAGGCCCTTCGGCCCTCGATGTTGCGCCGATCCAAGCCCACCTAACCTACACTAGCCCACTATCCTCCTTATGCCTATCCAATGCCCGCTTAAATGCCCATAATGAGGGAGAGTCCACCACTGCTACTGGCAGGGCATTCCATGAACTCACCCTCTGCACCCGTTCCAATGTCTCCCCATCCTTCCTATAGTATGGCGACCAAAACTGCACACAATACTCCAGATGCGGCCGCACCAGAGTCTTATACAACTGCAACATGACCTCAGGACTCCGGAACTCAATTCCTCTACCAATCTAGCAAGCATAAATGAGCCATGTTCTATGCTCAACTGATTATCTTTTAAATTAGCTAATGCATCTGTTAGCACCCTCAGTAAACCCTGCACAGAGTGGGAAGCGCACCTAACAGTTGGTTGAGTTATATAAGCTTTAGTGTGGTGATGTTTATTAATTTAGACACTTTTCTTGAAGTCTCCTTCCCTCAATTTTTGCACATTCATTTTCTTTCTTTCTCTCTCTCTCTCTCTCTTTCTCTTTCTGTTGTGACCTTCATTAAAACTCTGAGGTGTTAGCTCACATTTGGCTGTTTAGGGTAAGGGGGACATATCAAATTGAAGTTGTCACCAAACAGACTTATGGTTGTACAGGTAGTTGATGCTGGATCTTGCACCTCCCCAAGAGGAGGTGAGAAGGCTGACGTCTGCCAGTATATAAATATGCACAGACGTAAAGAAAAATAGCAGCTTTGTGCATATACACAAACTAAAACACCAGCAGTTGGCATTACATTTGATTCTGTCAAGGCTACTCAGCTTCTGACCTCTTTCCGGCCTTAGTTGAAACATGGACAAACTGGTTAAACTCCAGAGGTGAGTTAAGCATGACTACCTTTGACATCAAGGCTGTATTTGACTGAGTGTGGCATCAAGGAGGGTTAATAAAACTAGAATCAATGGAAATAAGGGGGGAAACTCTCTGCTGGCTGAATTATACCTGACAGGCAGCTGGTTTTGGTATTAGTGGTCAGTCATCTCAGCCAGGGCATCTTTGCAGGTGTTCCTCTGGGGATTGTCCTTGGCTCAACCATCATCACCTGCTTCATCAGTGACCGACCTTCCATCCATCATAAGGTCAGAAGTGGGTATGTTTCCTGGCCATTGTCCAATGTTCAGCATCATTCATGACCTTTCAGATTCTGAAGCAGTCCACTTCCCAAAGCATCTACACCTGGACGATATTCAGGTTTGGTCTGATAAATGGCAAATAACATTCATGCCAAACAAGTGTCAAGCAATGACCATCTCCAATAAAAGAGAGTCTAGCCATTGTTCCTTGACATTCAATGGCATTACCGTCAATGGATCTCTCACAATTAACATCCTGGGAAGCACCATTGACCAGAAACTGAACTAGACTAGCCATATAAATATAGGGGTGACGAGCAGGTCAGAGGCTCAGAACTCTGCAGCAAGTAATTCACCTCCTAACTCCCCAAAACCTGTCTGTCATCTCGAAGAAATGTGTTGGAATGGTGTCCGATTGCTTGAGTTGATACTGAAGGACAGAACAATATCATCTCTTTTTTTTTATTAAACTCAGTCATTTCATAGTATCTGCAGTTATGATGGCAGATTTTAAATATTAGGTGAAACATATATTAATTAATAAAATCTATTGCAGTATGCACTCTTTACTATGAAATAAACTTTAAAATGTTTGCGATGGTTAAAGAGTCTACAAGTATCAGTACTGCCTGACTTCTTTCTCTATTTTTGTTGTAATTAATTGTTTTGTAATCCACTTTGATCTTTTTGTTAGAGTTGCTTTCCATCATTTATAGCTGAATTCTCAATCATGATGTTACAAAGTTTCATAAATCCTTCTGACAAGTATTTACTTGTCTTTGTTTTAACCACTTCCATCTCCTTTATAACATTGTGATATTGGAAAATTACGTTTACGTTCTCACAGAATGTGAATTAGTGGTACTGAAGATAGGGTAAGTATTTTCTGGTACAAGAAATTTTAAAATAAAATCAATGTGACATTAGCAGAAGGTCACAATCAATTGCTAGATCAATTGATAATATTAAATTGAATTTTGCATAATGAGAATCTGTCAGAAGTCTCAAGGTATATGGGACAATTGTGGTTAAATTACAGATTAGATTCACAGTTGAATGGCAGAACAGGCTTGAGGACGAAATGGTTTGCTCCTGTTGGTGTTCCAATTTTATGTGAGGAAAGTCCAAGCAGATACTTTCTGCTTAGCCTAGGACAATCCCCTGAGGAACTCCTGCAAAGTAGGAGTGGCGAGTATTAAGAGAATTATTGCAAATATTTGTCTAAGTGTATACCAAAATGGGCTTAATGTAGGATCCTTTGTAATTCAGGTGCTAATATGCAATTACTCCATTTTGGTGCTGCATGTGTGACGTTGGATTTGTGATTCTGCATACGTCAGCAATCTAAATTTCTTTTTGGTTCTGTTGAGACCAGACTTTGTGTTTCAGTTATGTTATTAGTTGTACCTCTTTAAAGCTTGACACTGTCTTTGAACTTTTCAGCCAC
This sequence comes from Chiloscyllium plagiosum, assembly GCF_004010195.1. Lineage (NCBI taxonomy): Eukaryota > Metazoa > Chordata > Chondrichthyes > Orectolobiformes > Hemiscylliidae > Chiloscyllium > Chiloscyllium plagiosum. The sequence goes on from NC_057738.1 coordinate 35,304,506, forward strand.
AGGCACTCAGTGTGAATACTGGAGTGGTGGAGTCTTGGGAAGTGAGCCATCTTTGGGCAGCATGATACAGCTTCAACAGACGTTCCGAGGTCCAGAGTTCGCACATAGTTCCATAGATGTCGAAGGACCGTTTGCCAATGTTAATCGAGGTAATCTATCAGTTGCTAATACTGAGGTAATACCATTCCTTTCACAGCTTTACATATATTAGGCTATACAGGGGGTCCCTGACTTACGAGTACTTATCCTTATGACTGCAATCCCATACAGGATTTTAACTTTTAAAGACCTGACATACAAACATTTCCTGAACTTATGACGGCTGATTTTCATTGTCCTGCATTGTGTTCCAACTTGTATACAGACTCCAGGGTGGAACCTGGGACTGCCTATAATTTGCTGCGGCCGGGCAAGACATTTAGTGACAACTTCAAAGCTTTTTAGAATCTCTGCGTGGCAACGTGTCAGGATTGTGAACAGTTCAGTGAGGGAAACTGGGCGTCCATGGCCTGAAAGAATGGGGCAAGCAACTGTGTGCCTCCTCAGGGCGAGTGATTGAAGCATCATGAAATTAACTACATTAGGACTGAGATGATTGTACAAGTTATGATGGATAATGGATTAATTCAATGTCAGCACAGGTACAGTAAGTAAAGTAAAGAGATGAGAAAGAGGAATTTGGATAAAAAGAAAGTCTGAAAGCAAAGTTGAAAACAAAATCCATTTGACATGAGAAACCTTTCCGCCAATAATTAACGTGTGAAGGATTGAACTTCACATTTGTTTTCAGTGTTAGGGGTGACTGACAACTAGCGCTTATCATGTTGTTGAGCTAACCAACAAGAGTTAACTTTTTGTGGTTTGATTAGTTTGTATCATTTGTATCTACCATGTAAGTCAAGGAACTTCATGATATTCAAAGGTGTGTCTGAACATGAGATGCTATTTTGATGAAGTTAATGATGAATTGCAACATCTCTGGAAGCATCGTTGTGTTTTCACTTTTGTCAGTTGCCAGTGCTGTTAAGTATTGAGTGAGGCCAGATGTAGGTGGAGGGCAGTGACTTAACTTGAGTTGATTGTTAAAAAGCGTAAGTTTAGAATTAATTTGGTAGAAATCCCAGATTTGTGTCAGTGGTAGTGGAAGAAAGCAGTTGTTGCTAGGAGAGGGAGTAACTTGGAGTTTTAGCATGAACCAAGTGACCCTAAGTCATGTGGGTGTGACTTATTGAAATTGCACCTCAGTCTAAAATGAAGCAAAAGTTTGAATGTGCTTTGTTCTTTACTTGTTTTAAAGCCATTAATGAAAACATTACCATAGATGAATAGTAGGATATGTGAATCATATTTTGGAGGGGGTTTATTTTGTTGCATTGACTTTTCCAGATGATTGGGATGCTGCTATGGCTAGCTTGCTGCAGACGACACCATTTCTTCCTCAGACCCTTTGGAGCAATACAGTGCGCTGTTATCTCATGAATTCTGCAGACACACAGCCTGAAGTGGACTTGCTTCTACAAGTAAGGCAAAATTTATCGAATATTAGTTTAGTACCTTCATTGTCATTTGCATCAAAGGATTGGGTAGTTATTCAGTGTCCATTTCTGGATCTGTGGCTAAGCATGAAACACTACTGAACCAGACAGAGGAAGAAGATCTTGTTTTACTGCCTGTGATCTGCTCTGAATGCAGTCATTTCAGATCCGAAATCGCAGGGGGGTGGTTATAACTGATCTTGGTACATCAAGATCACATAATCAATGTTGGGATGTACAATGCCTGGATGCTACAGGGACAAGATGTGATTCACCTGTGATGATGGTATCGAAGGTAATATCCCCTTCCTTTTGCTAGTTTCTTTAGTGGTTGTTTGAAGCATAGCACTACTGCTCCAGAAGAAATTGTCAAACTCGGCAACTGGATATAGCATCGATACTACTCTCTGTGGTGAAAGGTCTAACTTCCAGGGGTTTTCTGTTAAAATAAAATACGGTCCAGTGATGCTTCTTTTAACTGAACCTGTGAGCGATATATTTCCTGTTGGCTGAATATTCTTTCAGCATTCCAAGCTCACCTGTGAACAGTTCTCATTAAATGGGGTGCTGGAGGACTCCAGCCACGATCATGACTGTGATATGAAAAACCGCTTCAGTCAAAAGTCTACATTCCAATGGCCTGAGCGTTGTTATGGATACTCCATAACTAAGGGAAAAACAAGTTCTATACTCTTGAGTTATGCAGCTTTCTCACATAGTCATGTGTCATTTACGTGCATTTAGGTAAATAACATAACCTGCGTATTTGGAGGTTCAAAATGCCACTTGCCTAATGTAATCAGAGTTGCTGCCAGCAGTGTAAATTCTCTGAGATTGTAGTCTCATGCTTGGCCATCTCTCAGTCAACACCTAAAAAGATTCAAAAAACAGATTACTTCGGATGTTGGGAATCAGAAATAAAAATCGAATGGCAGAATTATCTAGCAGATTATCAGCAGAATCAGTGGAGAAACTGAGTTTATATTTCTGTTTCTCTCTCCACAGATGCTGTCAAAATTTAACTGGGTATTTCCAGCCTTTTCAGATTTTATATTTAAAAACGTAGCAGGGTTGAGCTGGGGCTCGTCTGTGCCGGTCTGCTTTCTTTCTTTTTTTTCGCCTTGTATTCTTTTTACTTTTGCTCTTTTTTTTCTTCTTTTCTCTTTTTAAGCCTGGGATTGGGTGAAGGAGGCAGTGGCAGCAATGTCAGGAGGTGCCAGACCGTGGCTCCACCCCAGCCCCGTGTCTCCTGGTGAGCGAGGAGCAAGTCCCAAGCTGCCTCACCCAGCCCAGACATGCAGGCAGAGGCGAGGCTCCAGGTCCGCAGATAGGCTCAGGCACCTGAAAGAGTGGAAGCATCAGTGAAAAGGATGGAAGGTGAACTGGCGGCAGTGTCAGGAGAAGCCTTAGAAGGGGAATGAGAGGTTCGGAACCCGCACATTCTCAGGCCCATGGATCCAGCCTGGATGCAAAGGTCACGGGAGTGACAGCAGAGGAGACCCGTGCAGGACCCAGGAGCCCATTTCAGAGATTCCAGCAAATGTTCAGTAGGAGGAGCAGCAGAGGGGGATCAAGAAGAAAAGAGAAAGATGAATTCTATTGCAGTAAAATCTTACATTGTATTAATTGTTTTAAGATGGCGCTGGAACATGGCAACATTTGGTGTACAATATACTAAAGTATTTTCACTGTATTTTTATATACATGTGACAATAAATCTAAATCGAAAATGGATAATTTATTTCACTATTGGCTGTGAAAGTCTGCTATACTGGCTGCTGAGGTTCCTTCATTACAACGATTATTGAACTTTTAAAGACGTTACATTGGTGACTGAGCTGGTGAAATATATGATGCAAATGCAGGTCTTGCTTTCTTTTCACTCTTGTATTTTGAGGAATGGAGTTGTTTAGGGAGAGGATTTTGATGGAAAATCTAGAAACCAATTTGGCTTTTCAGCAGGTTCAAACTATCAGGCTATTAACCTGTATCTTATGTAGAAATGTCTAGGACTCAGAATGCCATTGATAGTACTTACATAGCATAAGCACTCACTTGCATGCCTTTGGATTCATAAAACACGACTTTGAAAGATGATTTTGTTTCATCATCATAATAAGGGTAAATAGCTGCTGATTTTGTTCTGGGTTAGAGCTTTCCTCACTCTGAATGCTGTGGTTTTGCAAGCCCTTAAAAGAGCAGAATCAATTTTGCTGCTTTCAATCTGGTTTGAAGTTTAATTTTACTACAACATGTGTTGTCTGTTTCTTTTAGGAATATTTACCGAAGCTGCAAATGATGTGCGAGAGTCTTGGGCACTTTTTTCTTCCAGTACAATTCGCAGTGGAGTGTGCCAGTCAGTATCTAGCTGACAGAAAGCGAGAGATAGAGAAAAGCTCCTTGTGTCTTTTCCTTCTGGGTTCTGCTTTACCTCGGTAAGGAGAGTTCTACACTGTTAAATATAGAATTGAAATTGTGATTGCTTCTCTTCACACTAAAGTCTTCTTGGTGCTGTTAACTGAGGCATTAGCCCATTTATTTTAATTTTGTTGTAGCTGTTAAAGGTAATGTAGAGAAGAAAATTATATATGTGCATTCTGCATTTGTATGAGAGTACTACTGATTCTTGATTTCCAGTTATGTTTTGCCACAGCTTTATAACAATATTGTTATAAATTCTACTCTTAATTGCAATGGACCTTGTCAATCACCAAGCCTGCACTGGCAACCTGCCCTGTGGGTTGTCACAATTTGCACATAATGCTTTCTGATTTCTTTTGTTTTCAGGTCCTCTTAGAACAGAGATTTTTAATATCAAAAATTATTTCTAAACAAAAATTTGAACAAAAGTGTTAAATTTTTCACAATGTAAATATATCCATTGAATGTTTTTGGCATTATTATGCTGTTATTGACAACTTCCTTTGAAAGACCATGCCTTTCTCAAAAGAATGGACTAGGGCTTGATGTTTTTAATTTAGATCAGTGAATATGGGAACTACATTTTGTTCGTTCAGCCTGAGTATGTGCTGTATCCCAGATTTCCTGATGGGAATCATTATTGATACATTGGTTATATTGATGAATTGCTTTGCAACAGTGACTTCCAAACTTTTACCAAACGTTTGTGTGAAGGCAGCTCAATGCCTGTTATTGGGGCAATGCTAATACAGTATAGCTAACTATGTTTATATGGTCAGCTTTAATTATAAATGTGAATAGTAGAGTTTATATTTCAAAAGATGTAAAAGTAAAAACAAAATGTAAGACTTTGAAATGAGGACTGGATTGCATTTATAACTCCTAGTCAAATTATTCCCCCACCATAAAGGAAATTGCTTCACCTGAAGGATAAGGCTGGTCTTAACTCATTACACTTTATTTAAAGGTTTCGCTATGTGTGTGTGTGTCCCTGACAAGGCTGGAATTTAATGCCCATGAGAGATCATATTGAGCTGCCTTCTTGAATTCAACTGATTGGCTTACCAGCCCATCTCAGGAGCAGTTTCAAGTCAACCACATGACTGTGGGTCTGGAGTCGCTGACAATTAGATTTCCTTTCCTAGTGAACCGATAGTACTTTTTAAAAAAGGTGATTCAGTAGGTTTAAGAGCACTTTACTAAATTCCTTATTCATTTAACGAACGGAACTCTATTTTCTCTCAAGGTATAGTGCGATTTGAACTTGTGTCTCTTGATCCATCTGGGTGTTTGGATTGCCAGTCCAGTAACATAATCATTATGCTACCAGTCGTGCACCTGTGTTCAATGATGTGTCTACATGTTCTTTCACACTCAAAGTAACAGCTTTTTGCAGTACGTTTAGTGCCTATTTTTATTTTAGTAATGTCAATTTTATGATGTATTAAAGTTTGAAAATAACGTATTTCTTGCCTTATTTTCTGATTTGCCATTTCAAATGTCAAGGTCCAATGAAAATGGAAATAGCCAGTGATCAGAGTGATAAAAGCCCATTTCTGTTTTTGTTTTTGCAGCTTACATTGTTGGACGATTTGCAATTGTACTTTATTATGAGTTTTTTTTGTAAAGTGTAGCAAAAACTGTGGAAATTAAATATTAAACTTATTTTTGGAATTCTTAATTTACCCTGAGTGTAGAATAATAATTTTTAATTATTCAGTGTCCTCCACACCAAGAAAGAAAAAGACAAATCTTGGGTTTGCTTAACTAAAGTGGGGGATGTTTTTCACTCACTTTTGTGGTGTAAAGGTAGATTATAGAATTTCTTACATGGGTATTATTTGAAAACAGTTTTTTGAAGCTGTCTTGCACTCATCAGGACAGTTTGCAAGCATGTCAACTTAAAGGGGAACAACATATTTATACTATGTGAGCAGAATGTGCTGATTGGTTGGCAAGTGGACTCTGATTGGTAAAGGTGTTGCTATGGAAATGTAATAGTTGATGATGACTGACAGTTAACTGCCAAGCTTTATTCTCCTGTGATCCAGGCAGGTTGACTATGGTCAAGGCACTCTCCTGAGGAATGAACCAGATCATGGCTCTCATCTGTTTTGTCCAGTTGAAACAGGGACAGTGGATGTTTGTGATCTTTCTTTCTGCAAAGAATAGGACCAGTGCATTAACATAGCTTACAGTATTTGCAAGTCTGCCATACAGTGGATCCAACTGACAGTATCAGATAGATCGTTATTGACACACTCGGGATTGTTATTGATTGTTTATCAATAATTTGGACCCATTGTGGAGTCTCATTCAGGCTTGGACGCTGTTCAGAATTTGACCTTGGTTTTCTTACAAATTGCCCTGATGAGCCCAAGACACACAATTTTGTCAAAATGTTTATTTTCTTGACTAATATTTCTTTAATTGTTAACTGAGATCTTTTCTGGTGGAATCATATCACAAAGGCATAACTGGCTTCAAATGCTAATGTTGATAGGACTAATTCTATTTATATTTGAATTCAACCCAAAAGGAGTATTCTGAAGTAGTCGATGTACAATGTATAAATATGCTGAGGAATTGTAATCATTACCTGTTCTCACCTGTTTAATGACAGGTGTATAGAAGAGGACTGTGAAGAAAGTTTCCTGAAGAATGCTGACACTCGACCATTGATAATATACCACAGATTGGAGGAGAGCAGTGGGAATTCAGACTTAGTATTCCAGATGATTGGCAGACTGTCTGATGCACATCAAAACCAAAAAGCAAAGGTAACATGTTGGAATTATTTGCACTAATTGGAGACTCCTTGCATTCATTGTTTTTATTCTAAACAACACAATGTTTTATAGTCTGCTATTGCTCTTATCACTCAATGTAGCTGCTTTGTTTGCTTTTGATGATGGAGACAAAGGTGATAATTGTCACTTTGAGTGGATTTTGGCCTTTTGTGGTTTAACTGGAAAATGCATCAGCCTGGAGAGCAGTAGGCACTATAGCAAGGTCTCTGCATCCAAACAAAGGTAATGGAAGCCCCTGTTATGTCCACGAATCACAGTTTGAATAGAGACCAGTATTCCCTCTAAGATGCACCAGTGCAATCGGGAATGCATCACATAGGGTATAAATGTTACTGCAAGCTTCGCAGAAGCAATACTCCTTTTAAGATATGCACAATCAAAAATGTTTGCTAATCTTAAAGGAATCATGCACTGCAGACAGATTTTTGGGGAACATTAGTGGGGAAAACTTGGAACGTATGATCTCCACCATGTGTCCGGAGCTGACATCAATTGATGTTGCAGCCTAACTGTTTGCTGTTGTGATAGGAACGCAGAATTGGACCAATTTACAATTCCACAAACCCAACCTGGGGAAACGTGCTTCAGACATTAAGATATTTCGTCTGGGTTGGGTGACGGCTGGGACCTATCTTGAGATTAAGTAAATTTTAGTAAAGATGAATTCATTATTTAAAAAATACACCATAATTGAGAAAAACTAAAACAATACATTTAACTTTACTGAATCCCTTAAAAACACAGCGTTTGGAATTGAGAAGCATTCCCACTGTGGGAGCAGATGATGATAATATCAGTCAGGCAGTAGTAATTCTGTGAAGATAGTTCCCATGCTTATGTCAGCAGACAGAGCGGACTAGCAAACACTAATTTTTTTCAACGCTGCAGCAATTTTTTGTTCATATTTTTAAACACTTGAGTATCACTTGCTGTTTACACAGGGATTATGCTAAAACCATAAGTTTAATATTGATTTTAACATTATCAACTTTTTCTTATCTTTTTTTAGATCATTGAGCATGATGGAAGTGCAGAGGAGGGAGCAAAGAAAGTGTTTTCCCAAGTCGAAAAGCTTATTAAACAGGTGCTGTACAGACTACAACATGATGAGTTAATGACCACAGACTTTTCTTTGTATGTTGACATACATCATCGTGTTTTTCATTATCTTTAGTCTTCCTCAGCAGCATTGCTGGCTGTAAGAAGGCAATCACTTAATGCTTTTATCCAAATCATTGTTCCTTGGTCTAGGAATTGCTGGGTTGGGGAAGCACAGATCTTGAAAACAAAGATTCTGGAATTGAGGATGATTCCACCAACTGGGAAGAGGAGGACATTGACGATGCAATTTGGGATATGCATGATGAGCAGGAACAGTTAGAAGCTTTTCAAGTAGCAGTTGGATCAACCTGTGAATTGGGATTTGAGAAGGTACTCTTCGCTTTATGCTCACGATAACATTCTTTTAAAAATTACATAACCATTGCGGTGAAATACAGGTGCTCAAAGTAAATGGCAAACCATAAACATGATTGAAAATGGAATAAAAATGAATATTGTAGTCATCAACATGAGGGATCACTCTGTAGTGGATTGGAGTAATTTCCTGCTTTAGAATGTACCGACTAAACAGAGCAAAGAATAGCTGCCAAGTGGGCGATTACTTTAAGTGGCACTGCATACCTATCCTGTGAGAAGGATTCATTATTAAACTAGTGTGATTTTTCAAGTCTGTGCCTTGTTTGAAGGGGATGACCGAGATTGGAAGTTACCATTACCTTATTGTCTGCCATGGATTATGTTGAAGCTTGTCATTTTCCCTTGGTTTTCTTAACATTTTCCAAAAAAGAGAACTTTTATTTTTTAATTTTGGGTCATATTTTAAGGTGAGAGGAGAAACATTAAAAAAAAAACATGAGAAGCAGTTTTGTAACAGAGTGGTTAATGTGTGGAATGAACTTTCCAGAGGAAGTGGTGGATGCAGGTAAAGTTACAAAATTTAAAAGACATTTGCAGAAGTATATGATTAAGAAATGCTTGGAGGGATATGGGCTAAGCGCAGGCAGGTGGGACTAGATTAGTTTGGGATTATGGTCGGCGTGAACTGGTTGGCCCTCAGGGTCTGTTTCCGTGCTGTATGACTCTTGGACTACAAGTGAATTTTTTTTTTTGTTCCTCTCATGGACAATATGAATAACAGATACGTTACCATTATTGATTTGAAATTTCTGAATGTTAAGTAAAGAAATTGCCTTTACACAATACTTCACATGCTGCATGAATTTGAAATAAAATGCAGTAACTGCATTATAGACAAAAGTGGCAGCTTTTTTGTGTACAGTAAGGTCTCTCAGAAATGCCCTAGAGGATTGAGTGGTCAAGTCATACTTAATAGTGTTAGCAAAGTAACCCCTTAAGTTAAATAACAGACAAGAGAATTTAATATTGATAATATTCATAATTATCTTTACGTTGTTGGTGTCACTGACTGGTTTCAATCCATCCGATGTAATCCAGTGTTGTTTTCTGACACAGTCACCTGCTTGTAAAGATCTCAATATATTATGCTACTGATTAAACTTGGTATCGTTGCTATCCTCCCTTCGGTCAGACTTTTTTTTTCCCTAACCATTTAGTGTTGAATTGCTTACAGTCTTATACTGTGGAATCGCTGCCTCTAAACACTGGTCCTAATGCTCAGGAAACCATAAAGCAGAGTCTTATCAGTCTAGACCATATAAAGAGATGTATTAACCTACTGTGTGCCATTCGTGATCCAGACAAAAATATGTAATAAGTTGTTATCAAACCATTTAGAATGTTAGGATAAATGTCAGATTGTTCAACAAATTACAAATCACTAGTTGTATTTTATCTGTATGTGTAGATTTCAAATGTCATACATCAGAAACTGAAATAATATTAATAGTCATCCTGTCAAAGGAACTAATGCTTGTCATTTTAGCCTGGTGATGGTTCAACCTTTATCAGTGAACATCTGAGCAAACTATTAATGGTGCTTAACTTCAGTTGCATCTGTGCATACTATTTAAACTGCATTGCCATCAATGACAAAGCTATATAAATAGACTACTCAATTGTTTGTATTAGCGTTTTGGAAATTGACATTACTTATACACGATTGGAGAAAATTTATTCTGTGCATTATCTCTAATAATTTGTAAATTTACATAAATAGATTATTATTTCATGACACACATCATTGTCAAATTGTTGGTTAACTCTAAGCTTGTTATTAATAATATTAATAAAACTTATTTACTTCAAATATACAATGATAAATTATTAAAATCTATAGAAATATAAAACCATTTTTATTTCACTAGTTTTCAGTAAAGTAGTTCTTTGTCTTATCAGAAAAATAATCTCACTGGCTTGAAGGGTTAATTATGCAAATTGTTCATCTAATGCTTAGTTTGGTTTATATTTTCCACTCATTTGTAATGGTTTTCAGAGCAAAGAAAACTTCAAAGCACAATGATATAAAATGAAATGCAGCCAATGTGAAACAATGTTTTCTGGTCTTTGTTGTAATTTTTATTTAGTATTATGCTCGGCTGAATGAACTGGTGACAGCTCCTGCACCTATTCCTCCACTTCTTGTGTCAGGTGGTCCAGGCTCTGGAAAATCGCTTTTGCTCTCCAAGTGGTATGTACATAGTTTAACATTCATAAAATATCTTTTTCCTTTTACATACTATAATATGTCTTGTCTGCTATAACCAGACTATAATAAACATTAATATTTTATTTAGAATGTGGACATTTTTCATCATTTATACAAATGATTTGGATGTGAGCATAAGAGGTATAGTTAGTAAGTTTGCAGATGACACCAAAATTGGAGGTGTAGTGGACAGCGAAGAAGGTTACCTCAGATTACAACAGGATCTTGATCAGATAGGCCAATGGGCTGAGGAGTGGCAGATGAAGTTTAATTCAGATAAATGCGAGGTGCTGCATTTTGGGAAAGCAAATCTTAACAGGACTTATACACTTAATGGTACGGTCCTAGGGTGTGTTGTTGAAAAAGAGACCTTGGAGTGCAGGTTCATAGTTCCTTGAAAGTGGAGTCGCAGGTAGATGGGATAGTGAAGAAGGCGTTTGGTATGCTTTCCTTTATTGGTCAGAGTATTGAGTACAGGAGTTGAGAGGTCATGTTGTGGCTGTATAGGACATTGGTTCGGCCAATTTTGGAATATTGCGTGCAATTCTAGTCTCCTTCCTATTGGAAAGATGTTGTGAAACTTCAAAGGGTTCAGAAAAGATTTACAAGGATGTTGCCAGGGTTGGAGGATTTGTCTATAGGGAGAGGTTGAAAAGGCTGGGGCTGTTTTCCCTGGAGCGTGGGGGCTGGTGGGTGACCTCATAGAGGTTTATAAAATCATGAGAGGCATGGATAGGATAAATAGACAAAGCCTTTTCGCTGGGGTAGGGGAATCCAGAACTAGAGGACAAAGGTTTAGAGTGAGAGGGGAAAGATATAAAAGAGACCTAAGGGGCACCTTTTTCATGCAGAGGGTGGTACGGGTATGGAATGGGCTGCCAGTGGAAGTGGTTGAGGCTGGTACATTTAAAAGGCATCTGGATGAGAATATTAATACAAAGAGTTTGGAGGGATATGGGCCGGGTGTCGGCAGCTGGGAGTAGATTAGGTTAGGATATCTGGTCTGCCATGGACGAGTTGGACCGAATAGTCTATTTCTGTACATCTTGATGACTCTATGACAGGCAGAACAATGACTAAATCAAAAATGAGTAGCTTCATACTTGACTAACTTTTAATTCATTTGGATTGTTGCATTTAAAAAAAAAAATCCTCTGGAAACTGAAGTGGGATGGATATGGGGGAAACCTTTTGAACTTAGCTAATTAAAAGGTTCCCTCATCGTGATGATGGTTCTAAGGGATCTTGAATCCCAAGATCTTTACAAAGCTCCTTCAACTCCATCAAAATTGTGGGGCCCTAGGAGTTGCATATCTCCCTTTTGGAGGTGGTCATATTGTTGACGCAGGCACATGACCCAAACCAGTCTGCGCCCTCAGCTTGCAATGGACATATTTGTGAACATATGAGTTATGTGTAAGAGTAGGCCAGTTGGCTGCTCGAGCCTTCTCCACCATTTAATAAGATCGTGGCTGACTTGATAGTATCTCAACTCCTTATTCCCAATCATCCTGATAACGTTTCACATCCTTATTGCCAAGAATCTGTGCACCTCTGCCTTAGAATATTATGCTTATGTATATTAAATACTCTGCTTCCGCTGCCTGTTGAGTTTCAAAGACTCCAATCCTGTGGAAGAAAACAAATTCTCTTCATCTGTCTTAAGAAGGCAACCCATTATTTTTAAATAGTGGCCCCTTGTTCTAGATTCTGTCGTCAGAGGATACATCTTTTTCAAATCAAATTGCATCTTATGCTGCAAAACTCCAATGGATGCAAGCCCAGCCTATCCAACCTTTCCTCCATAAGACAACCCATCCCTCAATTCAGGTATTCTTCTGTGAAACCTTCTCTGAACTGTTTTCAATGTACTTTCATCTTTGCTTACATACTAGTAAAAATTGGAAGCACCGGTAACAGGAATCCAGTGATTAATGTCCGACTGGCAATTGTTTGCACATGTATTGAGTCTTCCCAGTTCTGTGAAAATCCAGGCCAACGTTTCAGGTCAATGTTTTTTCATCAGAATTTTCTGGTCTTAGTTCAGCTTTTTTTTTTTGTGTATTGCTTTGTTTCTAACGGGTCTGAACACCAAGCTAAAAGTAATTGTTTAAAGATTTTCATATTGAGAGGGTATATCATATTACAACTCTCAAAACCCAACGTGAAAGGCATCCTATTCTGCTATGTATCTAATATACAATTTATTGAATGATGTGCAGGGTTGCTATTTGCTCTTTAGTCCTCTTATAAATACAGGATCATTGAGGAAGACATGACTTAAAATAGTGAGTTTTAAGTTTCTCATTTGCTGTTTTTGTCATTTTTTTCTGTCTTCATAGGATTGAGCACCAGCAAAAATGTTCCCCAAACACTTTAGTTTTATATCACTTTGTGGGAAGGCCCCGGTCCACCAGCTCAGAGCCAGCTCTAATAATAAAGCGACTGACTGTAAAGGTAGAGAATTGAATGCCTTGAATCGAACTCTGCGTGGTATTTAAGAGATGGAAGGAAACAAAATAACCTTTCTTTTTAACTAACCAGGCACTGATGAATAGTTCATTTACTTACTCGTGAACATTGTATTGGATTATCAGATAATCTGAGTTAAATACTTTTTGAGTTGATGTGATTAATGGTCCAAATGAATGCTAGTTGCCAAACCTTCTACAATCCTTATCAGAAATGTTTTGTGTCAATCTGAAATAGTTTTGTTCTTTGAAAGACATTGTTTTACAGTTTTCTGTGTTCAAGAGCTTTGCGCCAGATCTATGTAAATGAGCCACTTTGTAGCTGCTGTTCAGTAAAACAATGCCAGTTTTGTTTGTTAATGTAACTAAACTTCGACTAAGCTTCTCAACATGTTCGGTTCACAGCTGTGTTGTTCTCAGGGAAAATGCGATAGAAAAACATTAAAGTATTGATTGAAAATTATTTACATTACTGAAAATATAAATAGTGCTCCCTTTCGGTGTTTTCACATCCTCTGTGATGTTGCATTTGTTACCTGGGAGCGCATTGCTGCTAAATCGGTTTTGTTCATAAAGTGAGAAGTTTTGTAAGGTTGCACTCCTGTCATGGAGCAAGCTCGAAAGCAGTGCAGATCTTGGAAAATAAACAGCCAGTGATTCTAATAAGTAATTGGGCCAAAGATTTCAGATTCTTTAGTCTGTTGCCCTTTTGCAGAAAGCTTCATGCCATACAATCAAATGGATGAGGAGCAGGGATAGGATGCACACCCCCTTGACCTTGCTTTACCATTCAATAAATCATGGCTAATCTGGCTATTCCACGTTCCCGCTAAACCCCTCACCCTCCACTTGCTGATGATCTTTCTCCTCTTTCTTATCAATAATCTTTCTATCTTTGCCTTTTGGAGAAAAAGTATTCCAAACATTTGTGACCTTCTGTAAGATTAACGTTTATCCTCATTTTGCCTTAACTGAATGACCCTCTAGTTCTAGATTCTCTCTGAAGAGAAGGCATCCTTTCCGTGAGAGCCCACAGAATGTTATTTTCGATCACATGGCTTCTAAACTTTAGAGGATACAGCCCTGCCCTTACAGGAATTAGTCTGGGAAACCTTCTCTGAACTCCCAATGCATTTATATCTTTCCTTAAATAAAGGAGGACACAAATGCTGTACTAATGCGATTTTATCAATGTCCTATAAAGCTGAAGCATAGCTTCCTTTTGTATTAAGTTCCCCTTGCAATAAACATTAGCACTCCCCAATTTCTTGCTGCGTACTAGTCTTTTGCAATACATGCATCATGACACCAAGATCCTGTGCAATTCAGAGTGTAGCCTTGAAAAACAAAGTAACGCATAAATTCGTTTCTTGTTCACTTCTAGCTATTGCAGCATTCGTGGTCCATGTCTGCCCTTGCCCTGGATCCAAATAAGTTACTGGAAGAATTTCCTCGATGGCTGGAGAAACTGTCTGCACGCCACCAAGGCAGTATTATCATAATCATTGACTCCATTGACCAGATTGAGGTATGGATAAAACTAGAAGCCCTCAAATTAATTTTAACCTTTTTTGTCCTTGCATTATGGATAATTTGTGTTTTCATAATACTGGTACTGAAACTTATAGATCATAGTTTGAAGTATGATGCTAAGTTTAGCTGAAAAACTAATATTGTATGAACGATTAAAAAAACTCGTCTCCTTCTTATAAGTAGGATGTTGTGAAACTTGAAAGCATTCAGAAAAGATTTACAAGGATGTTGCCAGGGTTGGAGGGTTTGAGATAAAGAGAGAGGCTAAATAAGCTGGGGCTGTTTTCCCGGAGTGTTGGAGGTTGAGGGGTGATCTTGTAGAGGTTTATAAAATCATGAGGGGCGTAGATAGGGTAAATAGACAAGGTCTTTTCCTGCATTGGACAAGTCCAGAACTAGAGGACATCGGTTTATAGTGAGAGGGGAAAGGTTTAGAAGGGACCTAAGGGGCAACTTTTTCACAGAGGGTGCTGTGTCTTTGAAATGAGCTGCCAGAGGAAGTGGTAGAGACTGGTACAATAACAACATTTAAAAGGCATCTGGATAGGTAGATGAATAGGAAGGGTTTAGAGGGATATGTGCCAAGTGCTGGCAAATGGGACTAGATTAATTTAGGATATTTGGTCAGCATGGACAAGTTGGACCGAAGGGTCTGTTTCCGTGCTGTACATCTGTGACTCTGACTAACTGCGGATACTGGAGATCGGAAACAAAAACAGAAATTGCTGGAAAAACACAATAGGTCTGGCAGCATCTGTGGAGAGAACAATTCTGTAAAAGGATCATGGAATCCAAAATTTTAACTCTGTTTTCTGTCCACAGATGCTACCAGGTGTCTTTGTGCAAATTTGTAAATTGGCCAAAACCATATGGTGAGAAGAGATATTCCATGAATTCCAAATCATAACAAATTTCTGAGTTGTGGCACTTTATGAAACTAATATTTAAAATTGCTTTAACTTATGTGAAGTTAGTATTTTTTCACATTAATTACCCATTAAACTCTGCACAGAATGTTCTAGCCACTAATTGATAGTTTTGATACTTGTCCATGGCCCCCTCTTATTCAGAAGGTCTGAAATCTCGTTCCTTCAGTTGCGAAAAGTCTTTCAGTATGTATTAGTCTATTTGGGATTTTTTGGTGTGAAAAATATCTGCTTAAAGTGGGATACATGCTTGTTTGCTTTTTTTTAAAACCAGTACAGCCTTCCACTTGGGTTTGAACTAAGAATTGTGCACTTGGAGCATTATGGAATGCTGCTATATCAGTTGTAAAACCTTTGTTGTATTTATGTACTTCTAGCAAGCTGAACGGCACATGAAATGGCTGATTGATCCATTGCCTGTCAATGTAAGGGTGATTGTTTCTGTAAATGTGGAAACTTGTCCCCAAGCATGGAGGTTAGTGACTGAATGTTTCACAAAGTTTGTCTCTTTTTTTAAATTGAACTTTGTAAAACTCATTTACAATAAACCCAGCAAGTTAGTCTTGAATGTCAAACATTATTTTCTTTATTTTTGTGTTTTGTATGTGATTAGCTATTTGTTTTCTGACCTAGCTAGTTGTTATATTCAGACATGGAATTTACAAAATGATAGCTTATGGGCCATCCACACTAATAAGAGTAATTTCAATTTCTGTCAATTTCTTGCTTTTCTTCCTCCACTACCTCATTTGTTTTCGAAGAGAATTGGTAATACTGTAATGAGTAACTATTAATGTACAGATAATGGGACTGAGACAAGAAACTGGATTATTTCATCATAAATTTGTTAGATTTTGTCAGTGCTTGCTCATCCATCCATAAGTATTCATCTCCTCCACTCTAATGTGAATGTTGGTAATACCTTGCAACATTCGGTACTTTGACCTGCTGTAGTGGACATGATATAATTCTCCTCAACCTGTTTCATCAGACTCTCACCTCCACTGCTGTCATTGCCAGTCACGTTCTTGGGGCTTCACATTATCTTTTAAATAATGGCACAGATATAGCGGCTCATTGGTTAGCACTGCTACCTCACAGCACCAGGGACCCAGGTTTGGTTCCATCCTTGGCCGACTGTCTGTGTGGAGTTTGCACATTCTCTCTGTGTGGGTTTCCTCCAAGTGCTCTGGTTTCCTCCCACAGTCCAAGGATGTGCAGGTTAGATTGATTAGACATGGAAAATGCAGAGTTATAGGGATAGGGTGTGTCCTGGTGGGAATCTCTGAGAGAGGTTGGTGTGTACTTGATGGGCTGACTGGCCTACTTCCACACTGTAGGGATTCTATAAATTAAAAAAATTGAACAAACAAATTCGCAACATATTCGGGGAATTATAGACCAGGCAGCAGAGCTTTGGCCACAGGAAGAATAACAGTTTCTGTATTAAAGAAGAAAATAGAAAAAGTCAGAAAACAAAAATATAATGATAAATATCAGCATGGATTTCAAAAGGGAAAGTCATGCTTGACCAAATGTACTGAATTTGTTGGAGAGCTAACAGTGAGGGTGGTCAAAGATAATTCAGGTGTTAATATATCTAGCTTTCCAAAAGACCTTTTGTAAGGTGCCGTGTAATATACTAGCTGGTAAAGTCATGCAGAATTATGGGATATTGGAATGCAGCCTGACGGGCTGCAAAACTTAAAGCCGAAATCTGGGGTAAAATTTAGCGATTCAGAATGGCAATTCCTATTAATAATTCAGACTTCAGAATCAAAATGAAGCTAATAAATAGTTGACGTTTTGGATAACATCCAACAGTCAATACTGTGGACCGCAACAAATTGCAAGGCAACATTAAATTTGCACAATGGGAATACAATTAGCAAATGCCAATGCCAGATTGACATGAGTGTGGCTAAGGATTTTCATCTTGATAAAGAAAATAAGAATGTTAAATTAATTAGAAAACAATAGTCTAACTATGGAAGAGAGGTTAAGAAATCTGGACGTACAAATACAGAAGTAAAAGCATTTGTTTCTAAAGGGATAGAATTGAAAACCAGGAAAATTATGCTAAACGCAGATTTAATCTTGGATAGGCCACTCTTGGAGTACTATGTTGTCATATTGTAAAAAGTATTTAGAGGACTAGGAAGATTCTCAGATGATTTGC
Source organism: Chiloscyllium plagiosum (assembly GCF_004010195.1). NCBI lineage: Eukaryota > Metazoa > Chordata > Chondrichthyes > Orectolobiformes > Hemiscylliidae > Chiloscyllium > Chiloscyllium plagiosum. The sequence goes on from NC_057738.1 coordinate 35,322,069, forward strand.
AAGGATGATACCAGTACTGCAAACTTGTACCTATAAGGAAAGGATGAATAGTTTGGATGTCTTCAGTGGGTGACCCAATGATGGCATTAAAATTATGGAAGGTTCTGACAAAGTAGAAACAGGCGTTGTTTCCACTTGTAAAGCAAAACTAGAGGCAATCAATTTAAAGTAATCACTAAGACATCCAATGGGGAATTTAGGACACCTTCTTCACCCAAAAACCAGAATGAGAAACTTGTTCCCCCAGGGAGTAGTTGAGGTGGAGCTGCATAATGATATGGTGGGAAAAGGAATCGAGGGTAGGATTCAGATCAGGTAGGATGAGTGGAGACTCATGTGAAGCACAAACATTGGCACAGATTGGCTGAACTAAAGACCTATTTTTTTGTGTGTTTCACACATTGTAATATATTCGGTGGTGAATGAACACATAGGGTAGTATTTAGTTTAAGTATACCAGAAGATAAATTAGAATCCCATAATCCACCAATTTAATTTTGTTTCAATCAGGTTATGGCCAACACTACACCTTGATCCATTGAACCCAAAGGATGTCAAGACTCTGATCAATTTGCAGTGCTGTAATGCTGACGTGAAATTGACTAGAGAACAGGTTTGCAATCCAGTGTCCATTTGTAACCAAGGTTTCCTGTGTAAAATGCTTTTACTTGCATCTTGAAAGGTTAAGAAATAATAAATATTAAATAAAGTATGACTTTTCTTTCAACATTTGTTCACATAAACAGAAGTATATGCAAATTATAGTTCAAATTTCTGACCTGTAAATTATTAAACTTTATTTTTTTGTGAATCTGCACACTTGTATGTTAAAGTGAACAATGAAGAAATGCATTCCTAACAAATAGAAACATTTATGAAGAGACTGGAGCAGAGATGCTGATAGAATGTGAAAAGCCAGATTCAGAGATGTGGAGTGTAATTCTTAGCTGAACTTCAGCCTCAAAGTGTAATGGGCCAGAGTGCTTTTATCAATTCATATTTAATACTTGAGTCGTTAAGCACGTAGGCTTTGATGTTTAGAAGATTGGTGCTAGCAGGATTCTGTTTCTGAACTTTGAAGATGTAAGAGAGTGTCTTTTTTGAGAATTAAGTTTCTGGAGCAGAGAATTTTTGCTTTAAGAACATTTGATTAAATTCCACCTCATCAGGGAGGCTAACAAGCCTGCCTCACACTCCAGATATCAGGAACATTATGACCTGACAATTGGTACTCTCCCTGAAGCCTTGCAACTCCCTGGAGAGACAATACAAAAGAAAGCTGGGGCTTGTAAAGGGAGGAGGACACTCCCTTACATCTTTGGGTTATTAACATCAATCCAAGAGAGCATGTTGACCATGCGATTGTATATTATCTGTCAGCAACCTATGCATTAACCAGGAACTGGTTCAACTCCCTCTTGAAACCATGAAGGGAGTTGGTACACACGGCAGCAGTTGGCAACACCTTCAGTTGGCTCACATCTCTCAGGAAAGAGAGGAAATTTCTGACAACCGGTCTGTTCCTACTCCTGCAGTTTAAACACATGCCCTTCAATCCTTCAAATCTGTTAAATTCAGATAATCTCCCAATGGATGTGTAGTCCCTTTCATCATTTTATGTACTTCCGTCACCATGATGAACATGCATGACCTTACCAACTAGTCTATTATATGGCACCTTACTAAAGATCTTGTGGAAAGCTAGATACATTAACACCTGCATTATCTTTGACTACTCTCTCTGTTAGCTCTCCAACAAGTTTGTACCATCTACAAAATACACTGCAGTAATTCGAGGCTTCTTCGACAGCACCTTCCAAAAACATGATCTCTCCCATAAACAAGGACGAGGGGAGCAGGTGCATGGCAATGCCATCACCTACAGAGTCCCCTCCAAGCCTGATCTTTGCAAACATCATCCTGACTTGGAACGACATCACCACATATTTGTTGTCTTTGAGTCAAAATCCTGGAACTCCCTCCTTAATAGCACTCTGGCAGCTCACCACCATCTTCTCAAAGGCAGTTGTGGATGGATAATACATGTTACCCTGTCCAGAAATGTCCACATCTCATGAACGAAGTGAAAAAGGAAAATCAATCGGGTCATCTCTAAGTCCGTACTGCTTTGAATTAACCTGTAAGGGTCTTCGACTTAGGAATCATTTTTTCTTTAGCTCTTCTGTGAGTCACTGAGTTGCTTCTGAATTGTACTGTCTGGAATCAGGCTAGCAGTGTAGTAATACTGGACAGTTCAGTAGGATATGAGAAGTCTGTAACCCCTTTTTGAGAGCAGTAAAGGGAAACAGGACTTACAGGCAATGGGACAGATGAGTTGCTGAAACTGTCCAATCTACCTCAATTTTTGTGGGGTGTTAAGGGCGTGCTGGGGAGCAATGTTAAGGATGTAGTCAGCAGTGTACCCACACAGATCAAGCATATCGAGATCCTGTCATACGTGCTGCCAGTGTCTGTTAAAGTATGTTCCCAGAACTCAATCAACACCATAAAGGCAGATTATCTTGTCATTATTGCACTGTTGTTCATAGGAGGTTTTCTGCACAAATTGACTGCTGCTTATCCTACATTCTGATAGAGACTGCATTTCAAAAGTACTATGTTTACTCTGCAGTGTTTTGGGATGACCATTGGTTGTGAGTGGTGCTATATAAGTGCAGTCTCTAGATTAGAGTGGTGCTGGAAAAGCACAGCAGTTCATGCAGCATCCGAGGAGCAGTAAAATTGACGTTTCAGGCAAAAGCCATTCCTGATGAAGGGCTTTTGCCTGAAACGTCGATTTTACTGCTCCTCGGATGCTGCCTGAACTGCTGTGCTTTTCCAGCACCACTCTAATCTAGACTCTGGTTTCCAGCACCTGCAGTCATTGTTTTACCTATATAAGTGCAGATCTGTCTTTCTTTAGCAGTTTTCAGTATAGTCACCTATCTGCACAGTTTAATTCTTGGGAACATGTGGCACAATTCACAGCTTTTCACCTTCGACATCCATGTGGCTTTGATCTACTACTATTGATAAATAACTTTTCAAGTACCCTTTAAATATCCTAGTTCATGTAAAATTTAAAACTTCCTCTCTCCAGATTTCTGCCTATCTGCACACCCAAACACCAAAGAACAATTACAATTAATCAATTACACTCAAACGTCTGTTCAGAATTCCAACTCTGGCGAGTTAATTAAATAGATAATTTTAAAGTCAAAATAGCTTGAAACTAATGTTCTCATTGGAATTCTCCAGTGGTTTAGCAGATACGTATCCAGAGATTGAGAGAGTCATAAGGTTCAGGAAGGTCCCGGGTTGAGGCCAGATAGTCATAGAGATGTACAGCGTGGAAACAGACCCTTCTGTCCGACTCCTTGATGCTGACCAGATATCCCTCCAAACCCTTCCTATTCATATACCCTTCCAGATGCCTTTTAAATGTTGCAACCACTTCCTCTGGCAGCTCATTCCATACACGCTGTACCATTTGCATGAAAAATTTGCCCCTTAAGTCTCTTTTATATCTTTCCCCCCTCACACTAAACCTTTGTCCTCTAGTTCTGGACTCCTCACTCCAGGGAAACGAGCTTGTCTATTTACCCTACCCTTGCCTTTCATGATTTTATAAGCCTCTATAAGGTCACTGCTCAGCCTCTGACGCTCCAGGGAAAACAGCCCCAGCCTATTCAACCTTTCCCTGTAGCTCAAATCTTCCAATTCAGGCAACATTCTTGTAAAGCTTTTCTAAACCCTTTGAAGTTTCACAGCATCCTTCCAATAGGAAGAAGAATAGAATTGCACGCAGTGTTCCAACAGTGGCCTAACCACAGCCACAACATGACCTCCCAACTGCTGTACTCAATACTCTGACCAATAAAGGAAAGCATACCAAACGCCTTCTTCACTATCCTATCGACCTGCAACTGTACTTTCAAGGAGCAATGAACCTGCACTCCAAGGTCTCTTTGTTCAGCAACACACTCTAGGACCTTACTATTAAGCCCTGCTAAGATTTGCTTTCCCAAAATGCAGTACCTCACATTTACCTAAATTAAACTCCATCTGCCATTCCTTAGAACGTTGGCCCATCTGATCAAGATTCCGTTGTAATGTGAAGTAACCTTCTTTGCTGTCCATTACACCTCCAATTTTCATGTCATCTGCAAACTTACTAAGTATACGTCCTATGTTCACATCCAAATCATTTATATAAATGACGAAAAGTAGTGGACCCAGCACCGATCCTTGTGGCACTTCACTGGTCACAGGCCTCCAGTCTGAAAAACAACCCTCCACCATCACCCTCTGTCTTCTACCTTCGAGCCAGTTCTGTATCCAGATGGTTAGTTTTCCCTGTATTCCATGAGATCTAACCTTTCTAACCTTGTCAAACGACTTACTGAAGTCCATATAGATCACATCCACCACTCTGCCTTCATCAATCCTTTTTGTTATTTCAAAAAACTCAATAAGAGACCTAAGGGGCAACTTCAAGTAGAGGGTAGTACATGTATGGAATGAGCTGCCAAAGGAAGTGGTGGAGGCCAGTACAATTGTAACATTTAAAAGGCATCTGAATGGGTATATTAATAGGAAGGGTTTAGAGGGGTATGGGCCAGGTGCTAGCAGGTGGGACTAGATTGGGTTGGGATATCTGGTCAGCATTGACGAGTTGGATCGAAGGGTCTGTTTTCGTGCTGTACATCTCTATGACTCTTAAGTTCATGAGACATGATTTCCCACGCACAGAGCCATGTTGGCTATCCCTAATCAGCCCTTGCCTTTCCAAATATGTGTAAATCTTGACCCTCAGGATTCCCTCCAACAACTTGCCCACCACTGACATCGAGCTCACCAGTCTATAGTTCCCTGGCTTGTCCTTACCATCTTTCTTAAATAGTGGTACCAAGTTAGCTAGCCTCCAGTCTTCTGGCACCTCACCCAGTGACTATCGATGATACAAATATCTCAGCAAGAGGCCCAGTAATCACTTCCCTAGCTTCCCACAGAGTTTCAGGGTACATCTGATCAGGTCCTGGGGATTTATCCATCTTTATGCATTTCAAGACACCCAGCACTTTCTCCTCTGTAATATTGACATTTTTCAAGATATTACCATAGCCTCAACTGCTTTCAATCAAATCTGTGTTATGAGCACTTCTCAGTGTTGCTGTTTATGCTTCTGGGAACACTGAAGACCGATTGAACTCAACAGGGCACTTACTCTGTTCTAGACACCTCTAGGATTGCTCATGAATTGTAGCACTTGACTGATGTAACTGGTCCCTGAGGAACCATACCGTTTCTAGAGAGGTGAGGAAATGAATTGTTTACTTATTTGAGTATCATCATTGATTGTAGGAGAAGAAGTTGGAGAAACATTGCAGATCTGCGACTACATGCAATGCACTGTATGTTACCCTACTGGGCAAAATGATCACAAGGTGAGAATATAAACTTATGTAATTAACTATTATATTTTTTTTGTATTCTGTAAAAATGCTTTCAACCATCTCTATTTATTTCTGCATAAGTGGAAAATATTGCTGCAACTATTTTCTTTTAAACTGTGAACTTTTTTTAAACATAGGGTTTGGTTAGAAAACTGTGGATATACTGTCCCAAGTGCCAAGGAAAGGATCTAAGGGCACAGAAGAAGTTGCCAAAAGGAAATGCTAGAATAATATCAGAGCTGAAAGGTTATATGTAATAGGCAAGATTGAACTAGCTGGGTGGGTGACCTGACAGAATTCTTCAAAACTATTGTGGAGGAATTTTCACTTCAGCACAAGATGAGAACTAACTCTCAAATGTAAGATGATAATTAATAAATTATTCATGAGAAACTTCTCCATCTCAAGAGTATTTAGACAAAATTAAGGTAGATAAGTCCTCAGTGCCTGATGGGATTTTTGTTTCACAGATAGTCGGCCTGGCTTTGTGTGGGGAGGTCTTGTCTACCAAATTCGATTGAGTTTCTTGGGGAATTGACAAAGATAATTGAGGGTAGGCAGTGGATGTTATCTACATGGACTCCATTAAAGCATTTGACAAGATCCCTGATGCAGGCTTATCCAGAAGATTAAGTCATAGTGATTTGGCAAATTGGATACAAATTTGGCTTGGTCATAGAAGGCAGAGGGTAGTTGTGGGAGCTGTTTTTTTTCTGTGGAGTTCTGTGACCTGTGATATTCCACAAGGATCTGTGCTGGGTCCTCTGTTTGAAATACATATCAACGATTTGGATGAAAATGTAGTTCATCATTCAGGTGACATGGACATTGCTGACCAGGCTGATACTTATTGCCCATCCCTTAGGATAGCTATAAATTCTGTTACGATCGAGCCCTCCACAATCACCTGATGAAGGAGCGTCGCTCCGAAAGCTAGTGTGCTTCCAATTAAACCTGTTGGACTATAACCTGATGTTGTGTCATTTTTATCTTAGTTTATTTTAGTCATGCTTGGCTTGTAATCCATCTTTGCTTGCTCCATACATTACACTGTATACTCAATGGCTCAGACTTTTTGGTTTCTCATTTATCATGCTTACAGGTCCCTCCAGAAATGTTGTGAACTTTTGAGTGGCAAGTTATCATCTAGATATACTTTTCAGAGCAAATCCCACATTGTACGGAATCTGTAGTGTGTATGGGCAGAGCAAACGACAGCATATTTCCTCACAAAAGCAGATTTAAGATTGCTCATTCAGACATGCATTCAAAGCCAGGAAGTGTAACAGAATATTTAATCCGATGTTCAATTGTATTGAATGCAACACTAAACGAAAGAATGATGAGATGAAATAAGGTATATAAAAGGAACAGAAAAGGAAAACCAAATTGAATGTTGCTATTTTTGTTAAAAAGAAGCTATTCCTACTACATTAATTGCACTTCAGAAGTACATCTTTGGCTGTAAGTTAATTTAGGATGTCTGGTGGTTGTGAGAACAATGATTACATGAGGAGGGAATGAGACTCCATAACTGTGAAGGTTATTACTTTTCAGTATTGGAATGTTTGTTTAGTAGTAATCAAGATTAATCGTAATATTAAAAATTTATTTAACCCTGAATGCTTCAGTTCTAAGTGTCTCTGGCATTTTAATGGATAAATATTGAAAATCCAAACTTTTAATGTTGATGCTTTGGATGAGGTACTGCTGCACCCAAAACTAATGGATGAACATGACAATTTGGAAAGTGGCTTCTTGACAGCAATATAGAGCACAATGTTTATGTTATGGGCCTGGGTGAATGATTCAGAGGCATGAGCTCCCACCACTTGATGAATTTAAAAACCTGGAATGAAATTTTCCTGCCAGTTATGGTGACCAAGACACTTATGGGTCATTGTAAAAACAAATATGGTTCATTAATGTCCTGTCGAGAAAGACATCTGCCAACCTTATTCAGTCTGTCCCTTATTTGACTCCAGTCACACAACAATATGTTTCACATGTAGCTGCCCTCTGAATTGGGCCAACAAGTAACTGTGCAGTACTCAGTTGGCTTACTGTCATCTCCTCAAGGGCAGCTAGGTGTGGGCAATTAATGATTGTTGATCTCGTCAAAGTGCCCACATCCAGTGAAGGAATAAAATAAAAATAGTTGCATTTGACTGTGTGTGTGCTAACTCTGGAGGTTGCTATGCTATATACTCCAGATAACGTTAAGCAATGAATCATCACCATTATTCTTAACACAGATATAGACCAATGTAATTAGCAACTTTTTAATTCATTCATGGGATGAGAGCATCTCTGGTTAGACCAGCATTTATTGGCCATCCTTAATTGTCCAGAGGACAGTTATGAGTCAACCACATTGTTGTGGGTCTGGAGTCACATGTAAGCCTGACCAGTAAGGATGACAGTTTCTTTCCCTAAAGGACATAACTATAACATTTTTAAATGTATGCTTTATTTCTGCTCGGTGTTTTATTTTAAAGCATTAATTCTACATTTTGTAATCATCAACTTTTATGTTGCTCAGCTCCTGCTGCTACTGGACACAGAAATGAATTTAGTATGAAGTATTTAAGTAATAATTAATGATGCATTTGCTTCAAGAAATTATATCATCATACTCTGTGTAGCATAAACTTTAAGTAGTTGCTTTTATAAAAGGGAATGTGCTGCATTTTCTTCAATTTCAGAAAAAGTTCAACCTATTTAATTGCAGATACTGAGGTTAACTGCATTTGTATTTGTTTAGTATCAAAGGTTTGGGAGATATAGATCAAACTCTCCAGAAATGTTTCCAGTGTCAGGATACAGTTTCTTTATACAGACTTGTGCTGCAATCTATACAGCAATCTCTACCTACTGACAGGGCCAAGCAGCTGATGAGAGAGGTGAGAAGATCTTTTTTGGCAATTGTCAGCAAATTACTTTCAATTTGGAGGAGTGTACAGATGTAAAGTTAGATTATTGCAAACATTTTTAAAAATCACATAAAGAACAGAGAAGGTTTCCTGGAATTAAATTAAAATAAACCATAAATAACTGAAAGGAATTGATTATCTGAAGAAATGTTTTTCTTGGATGTGGTGGACCTTATAATATGTTATTAATAGTGTTTGGTATATTTTAACTATCTAATCTTGATTTCAAGTACTTAAGAATTTTAATGGTTGCAACATGTGATTGGTCTGAAATTCATTAAAGTGGAACACTCCAATTGTGTTTTGACATCGTTTCTTAAGGTGCATTAGGCTGATTGTTCGCTATCGCAATTTGGCAGCCAGCATGAAAAAAATATTGTGGAGATCACTGTAAAGGAATGAAAAGAAATTCTCCCAAAAAAACGGATTTGTGCCTTACAGCCTTACTCTTCGCCACGGTCAGAAGCTTTGCAGGGTACCAAAAGTAATTGGGGGAAAAATCCCAATCTGAAGAAGAGTCATATTGGATTGATATATGAACTCTGTGTCTGTCTTCACAGATGCTGCCAGACCTGCTGTGTTTCTCCAGCACTTCCTGTTTTTGTTATAAACAATAATTAGTTGGTTGTGAAACACCTTGAGTTGCTCTAACCTGAATCTGTTTGCCTGGTGGCTAAATTTGTAATTTTAATATTTAATTAGTACCATACATGCAAGTTTTTGCTGCCACCACGTATTTTTAGAACTTTTTCTGTCTTAATGTAATTATTTTACTTATAAAGGAATGTAAATCAAAACTTCTTAATAGTAATGTCAAGTGTGGCTTGTTTATTTTAACCCTGCTAAAGGATTTGAATTTGCTTTCAATCTTGTCCACATCAAAGTTGTGCAGGTTTGCTGTTTCAATTCAAGATTATCAAATTTTCTGTAATTTAGAAATTGATTTCTGTGTTTCTGAAGAAGAGGCAAGCATATTGCTAATTTGAAAAAGTCTTGAAAAGAAAAATAAATGTTTATCTGATATTTTATATTCCCATTACCTAAGTAGAACCCACTCAAATGTTTAAAATATTTAAAACTGTTACATTTGTTGAGAAAATGCAAGTTATATGCATGATTGTTCGCTTGTAATTGTGTGGAAGTCGTGTGAGTAAACGTTGAGTGGTTAAAGCACATATTTTAGTGTATATTTTGTTTAAAATCATTTTTAACGTATTTTCAACCAACAGGATGATTTTAAGTCAGATTCTTTAAAATGCTTCTTGTGTTGTCGATAAGTTTGTCTTTGTCATTTCTAACCTTTATCTCTTACTTCCTTTTCAGATTCTCTGTCTAATCTATGTGAGTCACAATGGTGTTAGCGAAGGTGAACTATTAGAGATTTACCCAGAACTTTCCTGGCCTATATTAGCCTCTCTTCTTCATAGTTTGCAGGGCACGTATGTGATAACATACAGCTGTGGATTGCTGAAGTTTCAGCATCTTCAGGTAAGATTACTTACTTGCAAATAGCATTCACCTCCCTGTTCTTCAAGATTCCGAAGGCATGCAAACACTTAAGCTATTGTATTTTCGCAGATGTATAGAACCGTGACAGGACTGAATAGAATTTTCATAGTTAGGAAAGCATTAAGCTCACAAAATTAGCTTCTGGGTTTCTGGTAACTCCCACTATCATACAGAAAATTTGCTGACAGCTGATTAACTGGGAAATAAATAGTAGTAAATATTATAGGTCAACCACACTTGGAACATTCTTTTTTTGGGCAAGAAATTATTTGAATTTATGTCATGCTGTTGTCAATCTTATACTATCCCAGTGACGCAGCCAATGAAATTATGGAAGAAGACATGACAGCCAATGAATTTACAGGGCAGAACATGACAATCAATTTGTATGCATCAAGATTCCACAAGTGGCAATGAGATAAATGATCAAATAAACTGTTTTTGTTTAGTGATATTTCCATGGGGCAAGGATGGCTGCAGCAATGGGTGACCTGTCCGCATTATTCTTTGAATAGATGTATAAGATGTTTTATGTCGATCGGGCTACATGGTGGCTCACTTGTTAGCACTGCTGCCTCACAGTGTCAGGGACAGAGGTTTGATTCCATCCTTTGGTGACTGCCTGCGTGGAGTTTGCTAATTCTCCCTGCGTCGGCATGGTTTTCCTCCGGGTGCTCTGGTTTCCTCCCACAGTCCAAAGATGTGCAAGTTAGGTGAATTGACCATGCTAAATTGCCTATAGTGGCAAGGGATGTGCAGGCTAGGTGGATTAGCCAGGGTAAATGCTGGGTTACAGGGATAGGGTAGGGGGTTGGGTCTGGGTGGGACGCTGCTCAGAGGTTGGTGTGGACTCAATGGGCTGAATGGTCTGTTTCCACAGTGTAGGAATTCTATAATTCTATGATCTGCAAGTATAGACAAAACTTGCATTTGAGCAGTATAGTGCTCCCTCCTTACTTGGCTGGAGTGTCAGTCCAGGTTATGTGCTCAATTCTCTGGAGTGGAGTGTGAACCCATGATTTGACTTGGGTATGAGCATCAATGCTGATACCACATTGACTCCTTTCCTGATGTATTCACAGTTATTTGAGCACCATCAAAGTGTTAGATATGCATTCTGTTTCTAGTGACTGTAACAATCTACATTGTGGGTAAAGTTCAGATGTTACTTTGTGTTTAATGTTTATGATCTTATGATTTATTTGAAGGCTTGGGAAGCAGTGAGATTGCAATATATGGAAAAAGAAGAGTCCGACACTATTACAGTGTACAGAGAAAAACTTGTGCAATATTTTTCACATCAAATGAGGTATTTATTAGCCCTATAAGTAATCACAAGGGTATATAACAACTTAATCACAATTTAGTTACAATTTTTAAAAAAGAAACTTTCTTCTCTCTCTTTACATCCTTCCAACAGAGGGGATTTGTAGGCATATTGATTCCATGCCTTAACTAATGTTATTTTTTTAACCAGGTGCTAGAAAATATTTTAAAAAAACAAACTAACAATCCAAAGTTCTGTGGAAGCTGAAAATCTGAAACAAAATGAAAAACTCAGCAAGTCTAGCAGCATCTGCAGGGAGAAAGCAGAGTCAACATTCTGGGCTCGACGTTAACTCCGCTTTCTCTCCACAGATGCAGCCAGACCAGCTTAGATTTTGCTAGAAAATATAATATGCAGACACTCACTCTTGCATTCTTGCCCTTTTCTAATAAAGAAACACTTGGCTTGGTATACCTTGGTACTCCTATAAAATCAAACACCAGCTTACAGAACATAAGGAGGGTACTTGGCCCATTGTGTCTGTGCTAACTCTTTAAAATAGTTCTCCAATTAGTCCCGTTTCCTCAATCTTTACCAATAATATCCTGGAAAGGTCTTGCATCCAAATATATCCACAAATCCTTTTTGAAAGTTATTATTAAATCTATTTTCACCACCAATTCAAACAGCATATTTCAGATCACAATAATCCATGTGAAAAGAAATGTTTCCTTATTCTGTCTTTAGTTCCTCTGCCAGTTATCTTAGATCTGTGCCCTCTGGATACTGGCTGTTCCGCAATTGAAAATGGTTTCTCCTTAGTTACTCTGTCAAATCACTTCATAATTTTGAATACCTATGTTAAGTCTTCACTACTGAAAGAGAAGGATTCCCAGCTTCTCAAGTTCTCCCTGTAATTGAAGTGTCTCATCCCTGGTATCATTCTAGTAATTAAAACCTTGATCTCTCTTTGTAAAGAATTGTGCCCTGAATTGGATACAGTTATCCAGCTGAGGCCATACCAGATTTTATAAAGATTTAGCTTACCTTCTTTGATTCTGTCCTGTATTCACCCATTCATAAAACCAAGTACCCGTTATGCCTTGTTACAGTCTTCCCAATATGTCCTATCACTTGCGTTGACTTTGTGTATGTGTAAAGGGTGGTCAAGGCTTTCTGTTCTCGCACTCCTTGTGAATTTGTACTATTATATTTATCTCGCCATTTCTCATTCTTTCTACCAATTTTAAAATTGGGGTGTTGTCATTCATGGAGCCATTGTAGGTCAGTGAGGATCACGATTGCTCAGAACTTGGTCTGAGTTAAGATACAGGTAACAGGACATTGGATGAACTCAAATTGATAATGAACATGATTCATTTATTGGGTTTAAAAACAAAATTCTGGAAGTTCTCTGTAGGCCTGGCAGTACACATGAAAAGACAAACTGAGTTAATGTTTTAGGGTAACAATCCATCTATAGGATTAATTGTAACCTGACAAACAACGTGACTTAATGTTTCAGGTCAGTCCTAATGCTGATGGATACTGTGTGTATTATGCTGCCAGATATAATACAATGAAATTGGAATCCCACCACATGAAACCACAGATATGAGCCTCTCTACACTAAATTGCTATTTTGCTTTCTTTATAATACTTGGGATTATAATTAACATTATTTTATGTCTTCTAGATAAGTTTGTTGAATGGATTGTTAAATCACTGATTTGGCAGTTCCTGTTTTACTTCAGTGTATAAAATGTTATTCTTTGTGACTGTATGGCACATGTTATTCATAACTAATCTGTGGCTTTTCAGTCAGGGCAGAGTAACCTGGCGTGATGCTGATGAACTTCCCTGGCTCTTCCAGCAACTGGGAGACAAACAGAAACTGCACAATTGCCTGCTGAACCTTTTTGTCTCTCAGAATCTTTACAAGAGGTAGGAAACTGGACCACTCAGTCATTATCCCCCTTTTCAAAAAAAGCTTTGATCCTTATTTTGGGGAATCTCTTAAAACCAGGGTGGCTGTATTAAGTCTTGATAGTTTGGACTCTGTGGAAATGGAGAATATAATTTGATTGGGTTCACAATCTACTGTGAAGACTTCACAACAAATGTAATTATGTGATCATGTGAATTGTTAACCCATTTCTTTGATTAAAATGAAATGTCATGCCATTGGTAAAAGTTAATTTGCACGTAGCCCTATTAATTCAGATTTATTACCTAAAGAGTTTAACAAAACAACGATACTCATCTAAACTGTATTGTTCTGTACGTTGTACTGTTGTTTTCGAGACATTTATTTTTGTTGAAGAAGTAACATCAGCAACTGTTTGTATGATATGAACATAAGAACGCAGCAGAAAGTTCATTTAATGGGAGTAAATCATTTGAAATCTTCATGGAGAAACAAGATAAATGAACCGGCTCCTGTAGTTAGTAAAGATAGAAAAGAATGATTTGTGTCTACGTTATTGTGCAGAATCTGTGCAAATGAAGTAAGGATGACATGAGAAGAAAGGTTGTCACACAGTGACTTGTCAGGCCATGGAATGCACTGCTGGAAATCTGGTGGAGGCAGGTTTAATTCAAGCGTTTAAGAAAGCATTGGATGATTATTTGGATTGGTAAAGTGCATGGATAGAACTATTGCAGGTTTGATGGGCCAAATGGCTGCCTCCTGCACTGTACCAATTCTGTGATGAAACAGACTTTAATTTCTTTTTGAGCAGTTATATAATAGAATTGTAAAATTACATGGAGGCACATGATCAGTGCATTAAAAAGAAACTAGCTGTTAGGCTCTTCTTTGGATTTAATGCTGAGAACTGCTTCAATATGAAACTAAGGAAAGTATTGTTGAAGGAAAGAGCATTTTGGGCTCTTTAACAAATATAAAGAGATATTTTTTGTATTTTGGGACTGACTTTTCAATTTAGGAAAAATGGAGGAATAAAAGTGATCATGTGGCCTCTAAACTCTGCTGTTAGTGAGACAGAGTGGGTTGTAGCTGTTGAAGATTAATGATGGGAAGGTTGTGTTTACTGAGAAGATGATGCAAGTTCTTCAAGTCTAATAACAATGATAAAACATCTGTGCTGATGTGGATAGACTGTTGGTCTCTAAAGTCCCAGGAAAGTGTTGGGAATATCATATTTTGTAAACACTTGCACTTTAAACTGTCCATTTATTTTCAAGGTAGAATGTGTTATGAAGTTGAAGGTGTGTACTGTTCCTTTAAGAGAGAGTGTGATGTTCTGGACTGGAGAGATTACAAGCATCTGTGTACATGACTAGATGGCAGTAATTGAAAATTTGTAACATTTGACTGTGAAATAGATACCTGTGTTTTGGTTGCTGTTTTGACAGCAATTCGAATTTAACCAATCAGTTTAAATTATGCTCCAGGTACAAAAAAACCAATCGAGTTTGAATTTATTGTTTTGCCGACATAAAACCAATGAGATGATCCGATATGGGGGAGGGGATGGTATAAAATGCGAACCTTTTGAAAATTGGTCAGAGTAACAGCCGTCGAGGCAAACTTATGGAGAGCTAACATCTTGCTCTCCAAGACATTAGGAAGCAGTTTCTATCAAAGGTACCTTTTCATATGAAACATACTCGCATTAAAAGGAAATAAGACAACCCAGGAAGATCTTCAGCCAGAAGAAGAAAGACACAAAAGATGGCAGTGACTGTGTGGTTTTGAAATTAAGTTGATGTCATTTTGCTAAGTGTTTTATAGGAATAGCATATTGTTATAGAGTTGGAGGCAGATGATAAGCAGTTAAGAGAAAGGGGGGCTTAAAGTTGTGAATAGTTGTTTAATGTTCACTTTTACAGTTAAAAAATAAATTGATGTTACTTTCCTTAAATAGTGGAATTTGGAAGTTCTCTGTCACTTGTACTTTAACAGATTGCGAGGCGGCCTTTTCTGAGTGTTTAGTTTAATTAACAGGGGTTCACCGCTCTGTGGTAACAAATGAAAGTGGGAATTCAAATAATAGCTAATTAATATTTGTGGATACGAGGCCCATGTGATCTATGTTGCTTCGGAGATGAGTTTTGAGAGGGGGAAGAGTCCATAAGAAGCCATTGTAGATTGACTTACAAAATGTTTTCTTATCTTAGTGCTTGTCTGTTCGGATCCAAGAGTTGGATGAGTTACAGACAGTAAGTCTCGATGGTTTAAGTCTCCATGCAGTACTGCCTGTAGGAATTGTTCACGAGGAATTAAATGTGATGAGAACGTTATCAACTCATCCTTCTCCATGAAAGTCAGTTCAGGCAGTGTGAGTTACCTGACTGAGGAAGGAAAAGAAAGGAATTAAATTCCTGATAATTACTAATCACTTTGGGCTAGTTCCAGGATAATGGAGGGATCTAAGGGACAGAATAAAGTATAATTATAAATTTTTGGTGTTTTAAATTTTAATTGGAGGGGATTCTTTCTGTAGTTTAGAGTATACGTTGTCTACTGAAATTGTATTTTGCAAATGCTGTTTTCAGTTTGTATTACAGTAAAAGATGTAAATTTTGAAGTCTTATTTGATGGTCCTTTCAGTTGGTCACTGAAAGTTCAGTTATCGTTTTAAAAGATAGTGGCTGCAAAGATCATGCTATTAAACACTTGCTATGAGATTAATCTCGAGAAGCTTGAGACTGAAAGTCTTTAGTGAAGTAGACTGGAAAAGACACCAAATGTAATTATTTTAACACAATTTCACCTCAGTGCCTTTTGAAAGCAGGAAACTGAGAGCCTATTTCTGGAGTCTTGCTGTGTTGCCTAATCTTGTAATTAATTGGGGTTTGTACACATTGAATTTTGACATGTGATTATTACAAGTAATTAAACATCCTCTTCAACAGTATCATTTATCCATTACAAGTTTTGGAAAAGTGAAATTTTTATTTGACGACTAATGAAAATTTGTGAAGGCTGTTTTGTGTTAACATCATATTTGTCTAGTTTGGCATTTTGCTCCATAATGTGGAAGGACTAAATGAGAATTCCATCTTATTTATTTATGTAAATTATCTTACAACAAAGGTTGCTGCGAAAGAAAAATGTAATTGTTTCTGTTTGACATGAAATGCTTTCTTGTTATGTGTCTCCAAAGACTAGAGGCAAAATAAATTTAATTCTGTCTATCTGTGTAGTTGTAACTTCACTTGCAGTGAATACCTAAACCACAGATTTAATATTCTTGGTTCATTTATATAATACCAAACTAAGGCATTAAATGGATTGTCAACAAGAGAATGGAAAGAAGGAATAGCAGCATTGAATAAATTATGACTGACACTATATCCCTGCTGTCAATTAGAAATTGTTAAATAGCCACAGTGTGGCCTTGGTGACACTGTTTTAGCTGCATGTGCTGACTTTAGTAGAAGATTTTTTTCCACTTGAAATATAGGTAGATCTGTGTAACATTTGTAAATATACTTCACAGCCACCTACCACATTTTAGGAAGTAAAGAAGTAAAACATTTGCACCCTGCCACTCTTCAGTTTAGGTTTGCTCGCTGAGCTGGAAGGTTCAATTTCAGACGTTTCGTCACCTTCATCTGGAGGCTCACTGAAGATGTTACTTAGTATGGTGACGAAACGTCTGAAAACAAACCTTCCAGCTCAGTGAGTAAACTTACATCTGGAACCTCAACCTGCGCTACAAATCTTCTCAAAACCTGCTAACTCTTCAGTTTATCATATTACTGTAAACTACCCAAAAGGGTTAAAATTCACATAGATATGACATCTGAATATAAATTTTATTCATGCCCAATAATTATGCACATTATTCTTTTTAATTGCTAATTAGAAATGCAGTTTGCGATTTTGTCATATCTGATTGGTGATTAAAGTAGTGGACAACACTGTCTTGATTGTAATTATAAACATTTCTCAGATGCTTGTGACAATTCTATAGAAATAGTATGTAATCATATTGTTAATTGCTTATATGCTAAAACTTTGCACCAACTAGGTTTATTCTCCTGTACTTGTGTCAAAAAATGTTTTCCTATTAGCTTGGTGCAGATCTTCTGTGCATCTTTTCAACCATTTGTATGTTGTCTTTCAGGGGCCATTTTGTGGAGCTGCTTTCGTACTGGCAATATGTGGGAATGGATAAAACTTCTATGGCTGCTGCTTATTTTGAGTCTTTAAAGCAGTATGAAAAAAAATGTGAGGGCGAAGATATGATCACACGTTTGGCAGATCTCTATGAAACATTAGGGCGCTTTTTGAAAGACTTGGGCCTACTGAGTCAGGTACTTATTATAAGTCCTGTTAAGGTATAGGAGAGAAAACTTGATGAGTAAAACGCAACAGAATATTATATTTAACGTGGACCTAAGTTACCCAGCTTTCACATCTTAAAATAAGTCACTGACTGTTTCAAATGGTTCTATTAATCAGCTCTGTCCAAACTACATTAACAGCAGTAGAGAAGCTGTGTTCTGCACAGACCTTCCACTGGATTCAAACACTGTGATCACTCAGGAGGTCAAAAGTCACATGAAAGCAGGTTTTAGTATAACTGGTTTATTTGAAATCACAAGCTTTTAGAGCATTGCTCCTTCATCACCTGATGAAGGGAAAGCGATCCAAAAGCTCGTGATTTCAAATAATCTTGTCAGACTATAACCTGGTGTTGTGTGAATTCTGACCTTGCCCATCCCAGTCCAACACCGGCACCTCCACATCATGGTCACCCAGGAGAGCCGAGTGATTTGAATTTTAAATATTTATTAAATAAGCTGATGGAGCTTCTGATTAATCTCTCACTGTCTTTGTGGGACTGAGTATACATTTTAGTCTGTCTCCCAGACCTGAACAGCCCACCCTACTGAAGAAGCTTCAGCAGCAATTTAGAGTGTATAGGTGAAATGTATTTCAAATATGAGAGCTCGTTTGTTGGCTTGATTGGCAACAGTACTTTTTTGTGGTTCCAAATTTTACAAACCAGAGAGTCGCGGTTCTAAATCCCAGGCTATGATGAATTTTTTTTCAGCTGACGTAGAAATTGGGGAACAGCTGTCTGTCTAAGTATTCTTAGGTTAACAATAAACAAGACTCAGCATCTACACTGTTCTGAATGAAGAGTCAAAATTGATTTTTTTTTAAGCCAATAATTCTCATTAGAGAAACTTAGCAAGTCTGGCAGCATCTGTGAGAGAAAAAACAGCTAACATTTTGAGTCCAGTGACTCTAAAGGTCCGCAGATGCTGCCAAACCTGCTGAGTTTTGCCAAGAACTTCTGTTTTTGCTTGCTTCAGATTTCAAGCATCCACAGTTCTTTGTTTTGTTTTATTCTCAGGGCCCCGTCTGTTAATGTCTATATCTCTCTTTAACCGAATAAACTTTGCATTCTTTTCAACTCCCCAAATTCACCACCCAGTTTTATTTTTCTTCTCTACTGCTAATTTATGCTGAATCGGACTGTACCTAACTTAGGGATCCTGTTTGATCCTGTTCTGAGCTTTAAACTGCACATCCAGGTCTGTTCATTTGTTTCCACTGCCGTGCGTTTCTTGTCTCTCTCTTATCTCCTTTTCATTGTTGAATGTTTATCTGCACTATCACTATTGAATATTCCAGTTATTTACTTGCAATCTGTTGAGTTTCTAATGAACGTAAGAATTAGTTGCAGGAATAAGCATTTGGTCTCTGTAGCCTGTAAGATTGTGGCTGATTTGATTCCATGCTCCTGCATACCCCCATAACTTCTGAGTTCCCTATTAGTCAAGAATCTGTTTTCCCCCTGCCTTTGAAATATTCAGTGACTCTGCTTTCACTGTTCTCTGGGGGAGTTCCAAAGACTCGTGTCCCTAAATTCTCCTCCACTTCATCTTACATGGAATGTCTCTTATTTTTAAACCCTGTCCCCTCGTACTGATTTTGCTTCAAACCAACCAAGTGTTGTATAATGCTGTAGGATGTCTGCATTATATCCCACCAGTGAATTCCCTTTATATATCAACCTTTTCCTCACTAACCTTGATATGTTCCCTGTCCTCAAAATATCAAATTGCACAAACTCTTGTTGCTAGATGCCTCAAATGTTTTTCTGCTTCTCATTTCCCAAGGGATGCAGTTGCCCTTTTAAAACTTTCTTTATTACATTAAAGTTGCCATGTAAATAAGAGTAATGATTTAACTTTTTCCTGCAGCATTGTCTTACTTGCATGGTTTATGGGCTTTATCCTTATAAAGTTAATACTGTCCCACAAAACATTAATTCTAATACAGTACTGCAACTCAAGTCACAGCTTGTAACTTTAACTTGCGAGCTGTAAGTATGGGTCATCATTGTATGATAAACTAAACTTGGTAAATGACTGGGTCAGAAGCAAAATATGTTAACTGTGTGTAACTTTCTCCATTTATAGGCCGTAACACCCTTGCAGCGTTCTCTGGAGATCCGAGAGAGTGCATTGGATCCTGATCATCCCAGTGTGGCTCAGTCCTTGCACCAGTTGGCTGGTGTGTATGTACAGTGGAAGAAGTTTGGAAATGCAGAGCAGCTGTACAAGCAGGCACTAGAAATCAGTGAAAATGCCCATGGTTCGGTTCATCCCCGGGTGGCTCAGGAGCTGGATGCTCTAGCAATGCTTTATCAGAAACAAAATAAGTGAGTTCTTGATGTAAGTTTGGTACTCTAAGGCACCTTTTATATTAATGGATGTTACCGTGTAGCTAATACAGGTATATAGGTGTATTTTGCTGTGAAGGACCTCAAGCCATAACTATCTTTCCAGAAGATTTTCTTTATTTTGTAGAAATGCCTTTTACTAAAATCATACCGTAACCTCTCCTCTGTGCATAATGCACCTTATTATAATTTGAAAACCATCCCAAGATGATGATAATTTATTCACAAGTGTTGAATGCTTTTGGCTTAGCATCGGTACTGGTTTGAGAGATTGTGCTGCCTTGGACAGACAACTTTCTCCTCTTCCTCCCCTTCCCAATTTTCTCAGCAATGCCCTGTATAAGTGAAGCATAACCTCCCTGCTCTTATATTCCGTTCCTCTTGCAATGAACAATATTTAGCTTTCTTAATGACTTACTGTACCTGCATACTAATCTTCTATGATTCATTGGAATTATGTTCAGAGTGGACTGGTTGGACTGAAGCGTCTGTTTGTGTGCTGTGTGATTCTCTAACTCTATGCACTAGGATGTTGAGATTCCCCCACATCTCAGAGCTCTGTAATGCCTCACAATTTAGATTTATCTTATTCATTTTGTCAGAATGGGCATTTCACATTTTCCTATTTAAAATCTCTTTTCAGATATTTGGAAGCTCCCACAATATTCACTTGCTCACTAATGTGCTATTACTGATGGACTGTCATGCATTTATTTCAGCAATGCTCTGAAGTTCCAAATGAAATTTTTGTTTCTCCTTTTTTAAAAAAAAATCCCTGAGAGAGGCCAGTGTTAAGTTACTGCAATTCAATTTCATACAGACTGTTTCATATTTTGAGGTATGAACAAGTGGAGCCATTAAGAAAGCGGTCTATGAAGATCCGACAGAAGGTTTCCACACAGAAAGGAAACATGGTAAGGGATGAAAGATGTAAGTAGTCTGACTGAATTATAATGCTGGGTTCTCTGTCCATTGATTTCAGATATGTATTTGAATTACAGGACAACCGTTTAAATGGCATTTTATTTCGCTTGTGCAATGTGTCCTTGGAATAGAAGAAAGCTTTTATAGTTCTCAATGTTTCCTTGTTGTGGAAGTAGATTAGAGTTAGGGTTCTTTTATGGAACCTATTTATATTGCCAAATTTAAAACTACTTCAGTTTTTATTCTAAGCAGCAAAAAAGGGAAAAAATCTTAAGCCCAAAAAGTCCACTGTCAATTCAGAGAAACCTACTTTGTTTTTATTTGGAATGCTGATAAAGCCACAGGGACTAAAGTATTGCTATAGTCAAGCCATAAATCTAAAGATTCAACACACTTATTTTCGAGGTTTGTTGTGGATGCTACTTTTTAAAATCTCCATACTTCCTTCTCTTGCTGATGAGATTATTGCTGATATGCAGAGTTGTCATCACCCAAATCCTTTGTTCGAGATATTTGCCAAATCCTAGAATGGTTACAGCACAGAGTGAGTTCATTCAGCCCTTTAACTCTGTATTGGTCCTAGGATGCAGCTGTTCAACTTGTGCCACTCCCCTGTCTTTTCCCCATAGTTCTGCAAATTTTTCCTTTCCGGGTAATGATCTGGTTCCCTTGTGAAAGCCTCAGTTTCCCTTGCACTATCATGTTTGCAACTGGTGCATTCCAAATCCTAACCATGTGCATGAAAAAGGTTTTTCTCATGTTGCTGTTGTTTTTTTTTGCCAATTACTGTAAGTTCAATGAATCTCCAATTTGACATGAGACAAAATTAATTCTTCTGCTTCACTCCCTCCACCCACCCAATTAGAGAGAACCTTGCATACAGTCCTTACCAGACTTAGCTGACCGTTAAAGCAGCACAGTGGGTCAGTGGTTAGCATTGCTGCCTCACAAGGCCAGGGACCCAGGTTCGATTCCACCCCTGGGTGATTGTCTGTGTGGAGTTTGCACATTCTCCCTATGTCTGCGTGGGTTTCCTCCAGGTGCTCCAGTTTCCTCCCACAAACCAAAGATGTGCCGGTTAGCTGGTTTGGCCATGGGAAATTACCCATAGACTTCAGGAATGTGTACGTTATCTGCATTAGTCATGGGAAATGCAAGGTTAGGGGAGGAGGATGAACCTGGGTGCAGTGCTGTTCAGAGGGTGGACTTGTGGGCTCATGGCCTGTTTTCACACTGTAGGGATTCTGTATAAAAAAATAATTACACTGCTGTTCTCTCAAACAGTAACTTAAGCACCAGAAATAGTGAAGGGAGTTGGAATCTTTAATTAATTGACTTTGGTAGACCCAGGTGAATTTTAGGTCGGGGTGGAAGGTGTTGGTAAAGTGGATGAACTGTTCAGAGAACACCTCTGGACACCCGGACCAACCAACCCAACCACCCCGTAGCCCAACACTTTAACTCCCCCTCTCATTCCACCAAGGACATGCAGGTCCTTGGTGCACCAATCTTGATACAATTCTAAACTAATCCCATCTGCCTGCACATGGTCCGTATCCCTCTGTTCCCTGGTTGTTCATGTATCTGTCTAAATTCCTCTTAAATGTTGTCATTGTCAGCTCTTTTGGTACACATTTGGGGTGGGGGTTGGGGGAGTGGTGGGTGGGATAGTGAGGAAAGAGATCAGTTTGAGACTGGTACAGTTGAGAACAAAAGCGAGTCAGACGGTCAGGGCAGGCAGAGACAAGAACAAAGTAGGACTGATAAATTAAACTGCATTTATTTCAATGCAAGAGGCCTAACATGGAAGGCAAATGAACTCAGGGCATGGTTAGGAATATGGCACTGGAATAGTTAGTAAGTTTGCAGATGACACCAAAATTGGAGGTGCTGTGGACAGCGAAGAAGGTTACCTCAAATTACAATGGGATCTGGACCAGATGGGCCAATGGGCTGAGAAGTGGCAAATGGAGTTTAATTCAGACAAATGCGAAGTGCTGCATTTTGGGAAAGCAAATCTTAGCAGGACTTATACACTATGTAAGGTCCTAGGGAGTGTTGCTGAACAAAGAGACCTTGGAGTGCAGGTTCATAGCTCCTTGAAAGTGGAGTCACCGGTAGATAGGATAGTGAAGAAGGCGTTTGGTATGCTTTCCTTTATTGGGTATTGAGTACAGGAGTTGGGAGGTCATGTTGCGGCTGTACAGGACATTGATTAGGCCACTTTTGGAATTTTGCATGCAGTTTTGGTCTCCTTCCTATCGGAAGGATGTTGTGAAACTTGAAAGGGTTCAGAAAAGATTTACAAGGATGTTGCCAGGGTTGGAAGATTTGAGCTGTAGGGAGAGGTTGATAGTGTTGATTGCTCATGGTGGTGAGCAGTCTGATAAAGTAGTAATTCGATTGAGCAACGTATTCTTCATTTTTAATCAAAATGTTCCATTTAGAATTCTGCTATCCATGTTCTCACTGACATGAAGTTCCATGTGGCCATCATCTCTCTTGTGTCAGTGCACACTAACCTCTTTCTGGCTGTGTTTCACTCTGTGATGGTGATCTCTAATAAACCTGTGTGAAGTCGCTGTACTTAAAGCATGCTTTGTCTCCTATTTCCTCCATTCTAGTATTAGATTATGAAGCCAGCCCTCTCCTTTCAGCCTGAAGTTTGCTCTACTTTTTCTGCTTTGTTTTATCTCCTCACACATCTGATTGTAGTGTCCTGCTGTTATCTTCACTGCTTTCTCTTTCTTCTTGAAAAGCACTTTGGTTAGTAGTGGTTGCAATAACGTTTATGCCCAAAGGAGGATTTTGGAGTTTTGCATGTCTGCTGTATTGAAGTATTTGAAGCTTAATTGCAAAGTTTAAACAGTGATATTTTATACCTCAGCATGGTTCTGCTGTTCTTCGCCGCCGCGCTCTACAGTTGGAGGAGCTTACACTTGGGACAGAGTCGGCAGACACTGCTCGCATACTGAATGAACTGGGAGTTCTCTACTACCTTCAAAACAATATTGAGTAAGGAAATTTAATGAATGATTTATCATTGTGTGTCTGATTATCAACTGACCAACAATGAAGATCAGAATAAACCTTGGATTACACCACTTCTCAGTTCCTTAATTTCACAATGGTGTGCTCAGAATAGATTAGAATTAGAAGGTTAGATTCCCTACAGTATGGAAACAGGCCCTTTGGCCCAACAAGTCCATACCAACCCTCTGAAGTGTAACTCACCCAGACCCATTCCCCTACTCTATCTTTACCCCTGACCAATGCACCAAGTGCTATGGCCAATTTAGCATGACCAATTCACCTGACCTGCACATCTTTGGATTGTGGAAGGAAACCAGAGAACCCGGAAACATACGTGTAAAATTGTACACATCTTATGTACTCTTGATTATCCCTGCTCAGTGATGATATTTCTTAGTGTTTTAGTGCAAATGTCAAATCTTGTACAGAACAATACTGAAAGATCTCAACCTTTCCAAAACATCAATTCCCTGTCTCCTCAACTTAGCCCAGCAATGTGAGAATCTTCTCCCTGTCGGTATTCAAGAACAAAAACCTGAACAGAGTCTGCTCAACTTCATCTGATACGCTAGAGATCTGGTGATGAAGTACTCTGGTGTCCGTGTGGAGCCGTGTATTGCTCCTTAGTTCACAATCACATAAAATTAACAAAACATTTTTAAGTAAAATGCAAAACGGCATGTTCGGTGTTGATTTGAATGTATTGAAATATCCCCCAATCTCTCTGCATCCAGCTGCCTAAACTCCAAGTTCTAGAATTCTCTTTCTTATCATCTTTGCACGTCTGCTTAGTTTAAGATGCTTCTTAAAAACCCATCAGAGAGACTAACATTTCCTAATATGTGGCTCAGTGTCCAAGTTTGTTCACCACACTGATCCCTGGGGTGATGTAATTGTCTTTTGAGGGGAGTTTGAGGAGACAGAATGCTCTGGAGTTCAGAAAAATTAGATGTGATTTAATGGCGTAATAAGTTCTTACAAGGCTCAACAGGTAGATGCAGAAAGAATGTTTTCTCTGGCTTTCACTTCTGGAATCAGGGGACACCATTTCAGACTGTTGCCAGGGTTGGAGGGTTACTTTTCCTAGAACATCAGAGGCTGAGGGGTGACCTTATAGAAGTTTATAGGCATAGATAGGATGAATACCAAAGATCTTTTTCCCCAGGGTGGTGGAGTCCAAAACTAGTGGTTAGGTTTAGGTGAGAGGGGAAAGATTTAAAAGGGACCTACAGGGCAACTTTTTCACGCAGTGGGTGTTACGTGGACTGAATGAGCTGCCAGAAGACGTGGTGGAGGCTGGTACAATTACAACATTTTAAAAGGCATCTGGATGGGTATATGTACAGGCAGGGGTTGGAAGGATATGGGCCAAATGCTGGCAAATGGGAATAGATTAATTTAGGATATCTGGTCAGTATGGACAAGTTGGACCAATGGGTTTGTACCTGTGCTGTACATCTCTATGACTCTAACAGGAGGTAGTCCTATTGAGGACTGCAATGACAAAGAAATTGTTTTGCTCAGAGCATGGTGAATCTTTGGAATTTTCTACCCCACAGCACTATGGAGTATATTCAAGGCTGAGATTGGTAGATTTCTAGATATTGAAGGTATCAAAAGATATATGTGGATAGTGCAGGAAAATAGCTCTGATGTAGAAGATCGACGATGATGCAGTTGAATGTGGAACATGGTTGATGGTCCGAATGGCTGAATGATGTAACCCTATATGCTATGTAAATGCAAGTTGTGGTTGTGGAATAGAATTTTACTGAGTGGTTTGTCCCTGGAAAGTTAGTTTGCAGAATATTTTCCCATCTGTATTGAAAACATGATGCTCTGGGATTCCGGTATCAAGCACAAAGCTGCTTTGATTGAGTGTGTCTCAGTGGGCTGGGGTGCATTCTGCTGAGAGCTTGTTCTCGGAAAGCTTTGACAAGGAAAATGCCAATGCCAATGGTTGTGTATGCCATTGTCTATCTTCAAATAAGAATCTTGTCTCCCGTACAATAAAATTATAAGGAAAATCCGTAATCGTGGAGTAAAATTGGTAAGCTGTAATGGTTCCCTACACTGGATTCAAAGCCTAGTTTTTAGTTAACGTGTCAGAAATACAGCTACAGGCATCACAGAAGATTTTTTATTTGTTTTTCTTTTACAATTTCAACATAGGACAGCTGAAATCTTCTTTAAACGTTCATTGGAAATGAGGGAGCGGACCCTTGGTTGTGACCATCCTGACTGTGCACAGTCTTTGAATAACCTGGCAGCTTTATACAATGAGAAGAAGGACCATGAGAAAGCTGAGGAGCTGTATGAGAGGGCACTGGATATTCGGCGTATAGCCCTGGCACCTGATCATCCCTCTGTGGCTTATACTGTGAAACACCTGGCAGTGTTGTATAAAAAGCGAGTGAGTTAACCATACTGCAATGGATTGCTGAATTTTTGTTTTGAAAACTCCTGATCTCTGCGAACATATGAACAGGGAACAAAAGAAGGCCACTTAGCCCTTCGAGCTTGCTTTGCTGTTCAATAAGATCATAGCGGATCTGATTTTTAATCTCAACTCTGTATTCCTGAGTATCACTAATAATCTTTCATCCCTTCATTTCTGCCTTAAAGTATTTAAAATGTTTATTTTCCCATGCATCTTGCAGCATCCCTGATGAGAGAGCCTTAAAATTGTAGATTGCATTTTTTAAGTATCATAAACTTGTTTAAGAGACCAGCAATTTTGCCCATTCCTGATTGAGACCAAATCATATCCCCTATCCATATCTGAATATTGACCTCTTAAACTTATATATCAGTTAGAGTAGAAATGAATCTAAGTCAAAAATGAGTGAATATTAGTGTTATGCTGCAGGAATTGGAAAACTAAAGAGGATTGTTGTTTTGCAAAGAAAAGTAAATATATTTTTAAATAATTTTATAATTTAATGATTTCATAATTTAATATAGCTGATCCCATAAATGAAAATTATTGATAATATGCTATAGTTGAGAGAGTGGTGCTAGAAAAGCATAGCAAGAATGAAGGGCTTTTGTCTGAAACACGACTCTCCTGCTTCTCAGATGCTGCCTGACCTGCTGTGCTTTTCCAGCACCACACTCTCGACTCTGACCTCCAGCATCTGCAGTCCTCACTTTCTCCTAGTTGACATTATGCCATAATCCACAAAGGGCCATAAGCATCTCTCTCTATTAGCGAAAGTCAATTGCTTATACATAGCTTGAAGGTCACCACTCTGCAAGTGTGGGGCAAGGCAAGGAGGCAGGAAAATTACTAAAACGTTGTGACATACCCGAGGAACATTGTAACAGAAGGAGGCCAGCTGAACCTGTTCTGCTATTCAACAAGATTCTAACATTATTCTACAGCTCTCCTTGCTCCATATCCCTCAACACCGTCTGTTGATCTCAGTGTTAAATTTAACAGATGACTAGCATCAGTTGCCAGTTGTGGAACGTATTTCTGAATTTGTGCTGCCCTTTGTTGCAAAATTGTTTCAGTAATTTCCCTTTTGAAAGATCTGGCTCCTGTTTTTAGTGTACATGCTTGTGCCTTAGAATCCCCAACCAATGGAATAGGTGCTCTCTATCTATAGTATCAGTTTCCCCTTGAAAACTTTGATCAAATCAGCCCTCAATTTTTATAATTCCAAGGGGTGCAATCTTTGTATTTCTGTAAGGATCGTTGAAATGTACTTGTGCAATTCACAAATTTATGCATTAGAATATGATGCTTATAAAATTCTAGTTCACCTGCAGATTGTTTCAGGAATACAAAGTAATTCTTATATATTTCCCTTGAAATCACCTGACAACATCACTAAGTTTTATTGACAGCTGGTAGTTTGGTAGTGCAGAACTTCAGTATTGCCGGAAAAAATATTTTGTCAAATTTTTTGGTTTTAGATTCATCAGGATAATTTGTAATGCAGTTAAATGTAATGTGAATACTAATTAAAAGGAGAACTATATTTATACTGTGAGAGGTACATTTGATGTTTACTGCAGTTTTCCAGTGTAAAAATCCATTGATTCTATTTCAACAATATTTAATGCTCATTTGTATATGTAACAGCAGATGGATTTATATGGCAGGATGTGAAATAGTTGTTTTTCAAATGACTAATTTCAAGGAACAAATAAATTACCATAGAGCTTGTAGCTTATAAGCCATCAAGTGCATGAAATATTTCTTGCTTTATTTGTTGCCTTTAATACCAAAACTGTTTTTTAGCATATTAATCCTTGTCTGAATTTGCAGGGAAAATTGGACAAGGCTGTTCCTTTATGTCAGCTGGCAGTTGAAATTCGTCAGAAGTCCTTTGGCCCGAAGCACCCAAGTGTGGCAACTGCCCTGGTGAATTTGGCTGTTCTGTATTGTCAGTTGGTATGTTAACTGTTAGCCTCACGATACCTGGCTGTTACTCTGCTTTATGTTGTTGTACAGTTATATTAGGCGAGGCTTAAGAAAGGTGAACAGAAACAAAAGTAGATTTCAGGAAACTTACTAATACAGGTGGTTTTGAATAAAACACCGAGGACAGGGGGATGAAAATCCTTATTACTGTGCAAATGCTGCATGTGGACATGACTATTATCACAAACATTATTGTGAGGGGCAAGGCTCTGAACTCTCAGTCATGTATTCGAAGTGTGGAAGGGAGGGAACATCAGGGCATATAAAACAAACACGAGCAATCAGGAAAGCTAGGCCAAATAATAAGGGCTGATGTTGAGTTACTGCCTTGCCGCAAAGCCTCACCTATCTGGAGTACATATCCTGAATTTGAACATTCACCTCCCATAATTTTCTACATTTTACAATAAAGATATCATCGTATGGGAGGGCTCTTGTGGGTGCAGCGTGAGTGTCTGTATCTTTGGACAAGAAGGCCAGGGTTCATGTCCCACCTGCTCAAGAGGTGGGTCATACCATATCTGAAAAGAGTGACTAAAAATATCTTTAATAGTGTGGGAAGGTTGCTTGTGCTTGCAAGATGTCAAATGTATAAAAATTGTAATTCTTGAAATAGTGGTCTATTATCTCAGATGCAAGAATCCAGCTGACACTAGCTAACCAGGAAGTCTTTTACCAGTTGCTCTAAAGACACTAGTTACTTTACAATGTACTTTGAGAACATACCATGCATCATGGGTGATTTGCCAAGTGTAAACAA
Organism: Chiloscyllium plagiosum; assembly: GCF_004010195.1. Taxonomy (NCBI): domain Eukaryota; kingdom Metazoa; phylum Chordata; class Chondrichthyes; order Orectolobiformes; family Hemiscylliidae; genus Chiloscyllium; species Chiloscyllium plagiosum. The sequence continues at coordinate 35,351,055 of NC_057738.1, forward strand.
TTGGATGTGGAATAAATAATCTAGAGTGTAAAATCATTTATATGATACACAATTTCATAATTGAGGTGTGAACAACTTTGATGTAAAACAATCTTTAATCCTTTAACATTAAAAAAAAATCCATAAATGTGTCACGTTTCCCCACAGAAAAAACACGCTGAAGCTTTACCACTGTATGAACGTGCTCTGAAAATTTATGAGGACAGCTTGGGTCGTTCTCATCCCAGAGTGGGGGAGACACTGAAGAATCTAGCAGTGCTAAGGTAACAGCTGCACCGAGCATGGTCTTTATAGTTGTCAGAAATATATCACTGCTGCGAGTTTGTTTTAGCTTGGTAACATTATGCCAGTGCCTGTGTACACTTTGTACATTGTCATGCTACATCTCAAGTGCTGAAATATGGCACAACAGAATTGACTGAAGTTTTACTTGGCTGAGGTTGGAAATGAGTGAAGCTGCAATTTTGCAAACCCAAGTAAAGTATTGGTTTGACACCTTGATTAGGATTTTGATTAGTAAAGGGATCAAGGGTGATGGGGAGAAGGCAGGAGAATGGAGTTGAGGGAGTGAAAAACAGCTCAATGTATTGAAACGTAATTGTCAGGATTGACATACATGTGAATGTGTAGGAGGGCATATTATTGGACCACCTTGTGCAGGAAGATTGAGAGTCAGGGAGAACAGGATGTCCATGTATTATACACATAATGATAAACAAATTCTACAGAGTAGAAATACTACCAGAAAAAGCCACTTTAAAAAAATCTAGGTATTCATGTAGTTTTGGTGTTTCTAAATGAGCTTCAATTGAACTAAGATCGGATGCTGTTGAAAACCATGGATATGAACTTGTGACCTACAAAGTTACAGCTCAGAGGGCAGTAAGGAAAAGGATGCAAAGTGGAGAAACTTATAAAAAAAATTTGTTTAATTCGATATTTGCAATATTAAGTAGTTTTCAGACACCCTTTCACATCAATGTACCACAATGCAAGACTGATGTTATTTTGCAATTTACAGTTATGAGGAGGCCAATTTTGAAAAAGCTGCTGAGCTATACAAAAGAGCAATGGATATTAAGGAAGCTGAGGCCTCATTGCTTGGTGGAAAAGCTCTTTCAAGACATTCATCCACGGGAGACACTTTCAGCTTAAGAAATGCGCTGGTTTCTAATCCCTACCTAGAACTGGGATACAGATGACTCATGGATAGAAATGGACTGCAGAACCTGTAAATATGAAAAATATTGGGACAAGGTGATATTGTTATTTCCGTTTTTACAGCTGCCTTGATTACTATATGCTATGTCAAGCCTAAAATGGAGTTATATTTAAATTTGCAGCGGTAATTTTCTAAGAAACTGAAGTAATCATGTTAGGAGATACAAATTACATAAAGAAATTTATCAGAAAGAAAAATTAGGTTCAAGCAGTAAAGCTGTGACAATGGAAAGCAAAGTCCTTTCAGCTAGTAACTGGTATCATGTTACCCTACAGGTGTCCTGAATTAGCAGAACACATTTGTAAAAGAAGATTTCATTACTGAACAATAACACTGCTTGGGGAAAGCAACAAAGCTTTCTGTGAGCAACATTTGAGGTTTTTATCAGTGCTGATTTTGTTTTTATTCCAATTGAGTATAAATTTGTCTCAGTCTTAAACAGGCTTAAATATAGCAATGTTAAATAACCTCCTTTCTTTGAAAGGAAAAACGTTTTTCAAGGAAACCTAAACTAATACTTCCAAAATAAAATTCCACAGATCACCTTGAAGGAGAGTAACAAGATAATAACTGTACAAAAGAATGTTGATGTATTTTTTTTAGTTGCTGCAGGTGAAAGTTCTTTATATTATTGAAAATGCAGTATTGTGAAGCAAAACACAACTGCTCATTTCAGTGATATGCTCAATACCTCAATATTAAATATAGGACATAAATATCTGGCTATCGTGCCGTTTGCCATGGAAACCCTCATCTCACAATGAAGGGAAAGGTCCTTTTGGCCAATACAGCTGTTTTTGTGAGCTCATTCAACAGTTCAGATGCACTCCTCCCATTGCTCATCCAAAACTCCGCATCCTCCATCTGTTCAACAAAGTATCCTGTTCAACACTAACCTTGCTGACCTCCAATGACTGGTAATCCTACAGCACACTGCCTCCAGAAATCCCTCACCTTGTCTCCAATTCAGACCATGGTCTCACTTCACCCAAGTGACTGCTTGCATCCTCCATTTTACAGCTGCTCTTGTAGCCTGTGTAAGGGACAGTACTGAAGAGCTGTAAGCCACTGGGAGTTAACAAGTGTAAAATCCGTTGATTAACTGGAAACTCATGGAAGGTATTGTTTGCACTAAGGAGGACTGCAATAAAGACCCAACAAGTTAATAAATTTGTAGGATGGATTTGTAATTGACAAGCTACTTTCAATGTAGACAATTGTGACGTGATACATATTGGTGAGAGTAACATAAACTACGTGGCTCTTGAGAAATGAGTAGAGTGAGAAAGGCACAAAGGATTCTAGGGGATTGATTCACATCATTATAAATAACAACATAGGGTTTAGCAAAGGTTAATTAGCAACACAGGTTAATAAGGCTTTGAAAAAATGTGAAGCATGAAAGTTCCCTTCCAGAAGAGGGTCAGAACTGAAAGTACTGAGACAGTGTTAAATTTATATTGAATGCTTGTTAAGCCACAGGAAGAATAAGATGAATACTGCAGGAGACTTCATGTTTAAAAAAGGAAATTGGGGCACTCCTTGGAGAAAGTGGAAATAAGAAATGACACACCATAGCAAACCTGAGAAATTATAACCCAAAAGGCGGAACAGACTAGAGCTCTGGTCCTGGAGAGGTGATCTGACGTGAGAGTTTTACATTTATGGAGTTTGACAGAGCAAAGAAGATATTTCCACTTGTGGGAAAATCTGAAAGTGATAAATTCATATATCTTCTAATAAATTGAATGAGTCAGTAATCAATCTAGTGAAGGATTTGAGAGAAACTTCTTTACCCAGAGAGTAGATAGAATGTGGAATTCTCTGACAGTATTTGAGGTGAATAGCACAGTTATTGAAGTTTGAGGGAAAAAAGGAGTGATGGGATACAAGCAACAGGTTAGATAATCCCAGAGTGGGAGGTTCATAAGCATAGTGGATGGTAAAGAGTAAAGTTTACATTGTAGTAGTGTGTACACTGACCTGACCGTTGCAGTTTCTCATTCCCGAGATGTTAGTGAGTTCTAACTTTGCCTTGCTACCACTTTGTCTTACGGCATCTTTTCTCACCTTCAGAAGTAACTCCGACTTACCACTAAAGTATACGCTCCCTTTTTGATTCGGTCTAACCGCTGAAATGTGAAGTAATCTGGAGCATTGTTACGTTATCGTCCTGATATTGTCCTTAATCTTTTGTGCAGCAGATGTGCGAATGTTTAAAGTCACAAAGTCTTGCAACTGCCTGAATTTTGAGTTCCATTGTTGTTGTGGAATGTTTCCCTTCAAAGCAAACCTGAGATGGTACAAGGGGAAATGTGGGTAAATGTGCCTTGATTGAAAATTGCCAATAGGCAAAAAAAACTGTTAATTTTTTAAAGTTACATGTGAAGTATTTAGATTTATAGTGCAATGTAATGTTATCCTACTGTTTGAGAAATAAGCTATTAAGTCCTGAAAATACAGTATTGTAAATGAAGTTGTAACAAAGAATTTGAAATCTATTTACCACCCCTAATGACATGGAATAATGCACAGCGCATTTATTATTTTGGTGCAGAACTTGCAGATGCAATCAATCTGATGTAACTGGATACAATAAAATTCACTCAAACTATCCATCCGTTGTAGTATGTTAAGCTTCTTGATTGTTTTACTGGAACCAAGACTGTTTTCTGCAAGTTCTAGATAAAGCCTATCTGCTGCTAAATTTTCCAGAAAAGATTACCCTGGACAATTATGATAAATCTTAGACTGGCCAGCAGGTCTAGAACTTGAGAAGTGCTTTAAAAAAATGATGTTGTGAGAACAATATAGAGCTGTACAGCATAGGAGCAGGCCCTTCGGCCCACGATATTGTGCAGAACATAATGCCAAATTAAACTAATCCCTTCTCCCTGCCCTTGGTCCATATCCCTTCATTCCTTGCATATTCATATTAGTACACTTTTGAGCATGTTGTGGTCACTGCATTTTCTGTGGATTTTGTACTGTCTCAGCTCTCAGTGGTGTTGGGCATCTTTACTTGTACTCTTGGAGGCTGCACTATTTCACTAGGCTACTATTCTGTGTTGCTGGTATCCCATGTTTGTTCATATTCTAGAGTAAGACACTCGCTCTCTTCAGCACTGTGTTTTTATTTATGCTGCTATACAGTTGCTTCTGCTATAATGCAATAGTTCTATTCTTGTGCAATTCTGTGTTATATGAAAATAGTGTAATGGCAGCACCATTTAAACAATTGAGGCCTGAATCATATTATAATCAATACATAATTTAAACATCCGCACTATAGAAAGTGTCCCCAATTCGTCAATCCTGTTATAGCGAATTTACATTAACACACTGTGCGTTATTAGCAGAGCGACCTGTACATAACTGGATGCTGCACTCGAGTAGTGCCTTACCTCTGGTTCCATAACGTGGTTCTCACTACAATGCTGTGTCGTGCTTTTCTCTCCTGCTGTCAGAGTGGTGTCACTGTTTACATATTTAGCGAATTCACAGCAGGTCAGCCAGCACCAGTAGGAAAAACACAAATGGGTCAACATTTCAGCTTCAGCACCAGTTACAGGGACTAATTTGCACAATGGTCATTTCTCCACAGGCCTGCTGAACGTTTCCAATTTTAGTTTTCAGCTTCTTATGGGCGGCATGGTGGCTGAGTGGATAGCAGTTGCCTCACAGCACCAGAGACCTGGGTTTGATTCCTGTTTGTGTGGCGTTTGTACATTTGCCTTGTGTCAGCATGGGTATCTTCCCATGGGTATCTTTCCTGAAGAAGGGCTTATGCCCGAAACGTCGATTCGCCTGTTCCTTGGATGCTGCCTGACCTGCTGCGCTTTTCCAGCAACACATTTTCAGCTCTATCTTCCCACAGACCAAAGATGTGTCGGTTAGGTGAATTGGCTATGCTAAATGACTGATAGTATTCAGGGATGTGTAGATTAGGTGCATAAGTCAGGGGTAAACGTAGGGGAATGGGTCAGGGTGGATTACTTTTTGGAGGATTGGTGTGGATGTGTTGGGCCGAATGGCCTGTTCCCACACTGTAGAGATTTTATGATTCTTAATAGCCGCAGTGCATTGCTCTATTATGGGAATAAGGGCTATTGTGATGCAATGGTAGTGTCCCTACCTCTGGGCCAGGAGACCCAGGTTTAAGTCCCAACTATTCCAGAGATGTCCCCTAACATCCCTGAACAGATTGATTTGAAAATACCTATTGCTGGTAAAAACTACAGCCTAAGATTGTCTAATGATGCATAGGACAACGGTTCTCGTGTTGGCCTGTTACTTTGACAAAAAACCAGTGAGGATAGATGAACATTCTGTAGCCTTGACATTTATTGAAAACATTACTATAAAACCATTCTCAGTTAGAGATGGGAGAACTGATACTGAAACCATCACTGCAAGGAGCAGGCTTTATCAACCGTTACAGCCTCCCTTCCTTCCTTCCATTGTCTTTGTGACCATGAGATATCGGTGAAAGCAGCGAGATAACTTAATGTTCAGCTCTCTCCTCTGCCACCTTTATGGCTGCTTGGACCAGATTTACTGTTCACCACTGAGTCATCAGGAATCTAATTTGAGCAGATTCTGTGGAAACATTATCAAACATTAGCCTGACTGTCCTTCAAACCTTAAGAGTGCAACTGCATGTGTGTGACTGTGAAACATTCACATCAGCATCACAGAAAGCTTAAGGTACATATGCAACCAAAACTGGCTTCATATAGCTGCTGAACCCCCTATAGAGCCTTGAGAAATACTCACTAATATCTCATAACATCCAGGGCAGATAGGGAATGGGTAGTAAATACTGGTCAGGTCAGTAACACCAATGTACATTCCGTGGATTAATAAAAAAAAATCTCAAAAGCACCTTGTGACTTCTGTCAAAACTTTAAACCAACATGGAGGGCAAGTGAGATGAACACAAATCATCTTAGGTGTTGGAAAAACTGGAGAACCATTTGCCCTGATTCACTTTGCAGGAAGTTGTTTAGTCCTTCTACTCGAACAAGTGAAATACAACTTAGCTGTGAAAGTATTACTTCTACGCAGACAAATGTCACAGGGACATAAGCCAGACATGCAAAGAGCACATTACTCCTGATTTATTTAAAAGGTCTGCTCTGAAAAGGTATGTTTTTCGTTTTTAAATCCCCCTCAGTGTATGGAGGTAATAGGAGCATTCATGTGCTCCTTTCAGCTCCACGAAAACACTGGTCTCTCCTCCTCCAAAAATGTCTGCTCAGTGTCAATGCCGGCCCATTTACCAGAGAGCTCATTCATTTTCTGCAACCTGAGTCCACTAAACTCTGAGGAGAAAGTGAGGGCTGCGGATGCTGGAGATCAGAGCTGAAAATGTGTTGCTGGAAAAGCGCAGGTCAGGCAGCATCCAAGGAACAGGAGAATCGACGTTTTGGGCATAAGCCCTTCTTCAGGAATGAGGAAAGTGTGTCCAGCAGGCTAAGATAAAAGGTAGGGAGGAGGAACTTGGGGGAGGGGCGTTGGAAATGCGATAGGTGGAAGGAGGTTAAGGTGACGGTGATAGGCTGGAGTGGGGTGGGGGCAGAGAGATCAGGAAGAAGATTGCAGGTTAGGAAGGTGGTGCTGAGTTCGAGGGATTTGACTGAGACAAGGTGGGGGGGGGAGGGGAAATGAGGAAACTGTAGAAATCTGAGTTCTACTAAACTCTGCCAGTATTATGGTTTGTTTGGGTCTCTCTAAAATCACCAATACAGTAAGATCAAAACTTGTACAGTATGTATTCCACAGTTTAAAGTGTAAAACCAGCAGTGACAACTTTAGGTTAAGGCCCAAGTTTTGGCTATTAATTACAGCTGACATTTTGTTTTGCTCTGTATGATGGAACCATTGTTCCTCTATCCGGCCAACAGTTCCTGTAGGCCGTGCAGGTGTACAGCTGATCCACTCACTTCAGTTCACAACACTGACTTCTGGTTCTACATGTTGCTGCTACTCACAGACCTCAGAGACGTGCAAGCAGAAAGAAAATTAGAGGGATTGCTGGTCCCTGTATTCTGAAGTTAGCAGTTATGGCAAGAGGGTTAGTTGTACAAGTATAAGATTCAGATTCCAATATTAGTTGCAGTACATTCTGCCTAGTAATAAGAGCAGGACTTGTTGCCAGGCTTTCAGTAGGTTGCCCAGATCAGTTTCAGAGTCAGTTAATACGAGTCAGCGAGGAGAAAAGACTCTTCCTCAAAAATAATAATTTCAAACAAACAACTCAATCCTACATTAATGCCAGAGGTCTGCAGAGTTGCTGCAGGGAAAGTGAATTCTGCCAGGTTCTGACCAATACTTATCCTATTGGAATAGGAATCCAGAGACCTAGGTTTTTATCGGCTTCCCAATTCCCACAGAAATTGTGGACATTTGAAAGTGTGGGTAATCGAAGTTCTATTTTCTCCTCTTTTATATTGTTGTTAACAACTTTTTAAAATTTTAGTCAACTGCAACTTATTGTGTCACTTAGGTTTGTCTTATTTAATTATATACAGTCATACATTTACACACACTAGCTTTGGGGGAGTACAAAGAGATGACAATACATAAACTGCGAGCCATTAAAAAAAATTAAATATAATGGAACCACCATGTTTTACTGTTATTGATGACAGTAACTTGCACAAATCAGCTCTGTCAAACAAGGTCTTTGTGTCAAGATATTTTCCGAACAGATTGATGAGAAATGTTAGCAGGTGGGTCTTGAACCTGGGCCTCCTGGCTAAGAGGCAGGACCACTACTCTTGCAGTCTTCATGTTGAAAATGGTCTGATTCATTTCCATCATATGTAACAACTTGATTGCATTGATGAAGATGTTAAAGGCGTTTCATTGCAGCCATGAGCTCCTCCAGACTCTGCTCCGTCTCTTGTACAGTCTCTCCGCTGTTAGCTGTGTCCTCCTCCTGCTTACAGGACAAACAGTAAGCAAGAATGCAAGTGAAAATGATCAGTCACTGTAAAGTTGAAATCATTCTCCTAGCTCATTAACAGCTATAAGCGAGGGACAAAAGCCCAAAACAGGTGGGCAGCCCAACCTTCCAAGGAGCCCGATGCAGGGCTAATGCAGATTGGCACAGTCACAGAAAAAAATAAAACATAGCCGAAATGAAGGATCTGTTAAAATCAATTTTCTTTCAACATTATTCCAACACACAGCTTTACTCTAAGGAATTATAATGGTACACTTTTAAAAACCATTTGTTATGATGATGATTTGTCTTGTTACAGTACTAACATTTAGACGTACCTTATCAGGCACCGTGTATGCAACGGTGATTCCCACTGGAAGGTCAGGCACAGGGCCGGATGCAGCTTTCAATTCTTCCTCAGATATCTCCGAAACTAGCTCGATACCTGCACAAATTAAAAAGCACAACACAATCAAATCATTCTGGACACCTGCTAAGATAATTCTTAAAATGAAACGCTGTGAAGGGGCACTGAAAAAGCAAAATCAGTTATAGGTCTCCAGCTAACATATATTTACAAACAAAAGTGCAGTGTCTCAATTTCTCAAACTGGAAAGCTTGGCCTACCTCAGTCTGTACTAAGAGGGGGGGAGACGGAGGGGGGAAAGAGAGAGAGAGAAAAGGGGAGAAAGAGAGAGAGAATCCATACCAGATGTGGGGGAATGAGGTGGTATTGTGGACATAAGGGTGTTATGTTCATCAGGACAACTCCACAAAAGCCTGGCTAAGTTCTCGTCCAGTCCCTACTCCTTCACAACTACTTCGAGATTTATCCAGTGAAAACCCCCCCAGATATTCAACATCTGATAATTGTGGGAATCAAGAATTGGGAGAAGTTCAAGGAAGATGATTGTCAGAGGGAAAGAAAAGATAGATCTGATGGAAAAGTTTTCAAATCAAAGGAGAAGGCTGAAAATCCAGAATGCAGAAACATAATGGCTGTTACTAGACAGAGACTCTAAGTGGAGTCAGGGCTAGGATAGAGAGAAGCCCCATTTCAAAATCTCAGGAAAAAGGGGGTCACAACCAGTAGTTATCATCATGATGTATAAGTAGTCCCTGATATGGGACAGAATTCAAGCAGTTGGGCAGTGATGGCTTGAGACACAGAGAGAGAGAGAGAGAGAGAGAGAGAGAGATGCACTGGAAAAGATCAAGTCCAGGGAAGTTGTGATGCACTGTGCCAGCTGTTCACTCTACAGCTGTAAAGTTCCACCATCTGTCCAACTGCACTCTGGCTCAGCTCCAATCAGCACAGGACCTTCTGCACAACCACAGGTCGCCAGGATGAGAACATCTTGAACTTTCATCATCCCCTCCCCCAGAACTATCTGGACCCGCGGGGTTTTGACAATAATTAAATATTTATATTAATAAAATCAGCCGCACTCAAATGGATCTTAGTATCACAGAATCCCAACAGTCCAGATACAGGCCATTGAGTCTGCACCAACTCTCCCACCCAGAACCCGTAACCTGACTTTTGCCATAGCTAATCCATCTAGCCTGTGCATCCCTGAACACTATGGAGCAATTTAGCATGGCCAATTCATTTAACCTGCACATCCTTGGATTCTGCGAGGGCACTTGAGCACCTGGAGGAAACCACAGGGAGAATATCAGTGTGGAGTTTTCACAATCACCTGAGGGTGGAATGGAACCCAGGTTCCTGGTGTTGTGAGGCAGGAGTGCTAACCACTGAGCCACTACACCGTCCCAAGTTACCCCAGTCTTACCCCAGTTGTTTTCCTCATGTACAATCTGTTCATCCTCTTCAACTAATTGTTGCTTTGGATGCGTTGCTTCTTTCTTCTGTTGGAGAGAGAAATGGAATGTCACTTATCCACCTTCCACAAAGTCTTACACATGCAGAACACAATGTTTTGACCATAGGTAAACAAGGAAGGAAAGAAGTTGAACAGAAATTTCCTTTCACTTCTGGTGCTTGAGTTTAAATTGAACCTCGTTTAAAAGGGGCTGACAGTGCCTGTTCTTGTTGACTGGGAGGGTTCTGTCTGAAGGTAATTTTGGGGGGGGGGGTGACCTCACTGCAGATCCCAGAAAGCACAACAAAGTGCTACGATCACATGATAAGAGGATGGAGGGGTCAGAGGGGAGGTTGCTGTCTCTGATGTCAGACCGGAGGTATATTGTTAAATTGAGCAGAGAGAGACCTCTTTTTAACTCTAAACTCATCTCTGCAGGAATTTAAAAGATCAGGCACTGTTCCCCACTGATATTTCTAAGTGAAAGCAATAAACCATCTATCCGTTGGGATGTGAGATGAAAAGATGTATATTTATTTTATATACACAACTCCCATTTTTGGAATTTGCATTTCAAAATAGAAGATATGAGAGTTATTTTAGTGAGGAATTCTCTTTTCAAACGTAAAGGTCAAAGTGTTCTTCCTGAACAATGACTAAATCTAGCATTTTGTCATTAGCAGGTGACCGTAGATCCCTGTGGTGTTAATGGGCAGCTGTGACAGGTTGAGTAAACAGTGAAGACCATTTGCCTTTTCAGTTCAGTCTAGTTCACTACAGAGGACTCCAGGATAGAGTTTAGAAGCAAGTTTAGTTTTCTAGCAGTACTTCAACAAAACAGTTTCCTCAGGAGAAGGGCTGAGTTTGTAAAGCTTCCAAACCAGAAAAGAATTTGGGTTAGAGTTCTGCAGGTTATTAAAACAGAGAAATTTTCAGCGCTCAGATCTGAGAGAAGTCCATGCCGGCAGACTTGGGAAGGACTCACTGAATTGTCTCCACATGAAATGAGAAAGCCAAGTAGCAAGTTAAGAGTGAAGACAGGGTAATTTCTTTGGACCTGAATCTCCGTAATGGATAGGAACAGGAGCAGGCCATTCAGCCCCTCGAGTGTTCTGTCATTCACTAAGATATGCCTGCCTTGGGCCCATATCGCTTGATGCCCTTGTTGAATAAAAATTTGTCTCCGATTTAAATTTAGCAATAGAATTATCACTGACGGCCATGAGTTTTGGGAAACAAGTTGAAGCATTGATTTGCAGTGTGTTTTAAGATCTTCAACTGTCTTCCAACTTGATCTTTCTATTAAAAAAAATCTTTTGTAGTCATCACATTAACTGATCAAAACAAATGATCTATCAAGCCAGGTTTCATGTTGGGATCTCATTTATCGAGTGTTATCATCTGCTGGGATCATAGCAGCTGAAAGAGTTAGTTCCTTTGTACGAACTGCAATTCTCTCAGGAAGCAAAGAGCTGAAGGGCTGTGGTTAAGTGCCAAGTTCCACCAGCCTGCCAAATGGCTGGGTCAGAGCAACACAAGCAGCTCAATAATTGGCAAACCTTCCATCTCCATGGCCACATGATGTGCAAGGACCAGGGAATCGAAAAGAAAATAAACAGCGAAAGGGTGTGGGCGTAAGGAGCAGGAATCGACGTCTGTGAACAGGGCACACCTTAGGGACGGACTACTGCTTAAACTGATGGACCACCTTGTAGTCTTCCTGTCGGAGCCGGCAGCTTTGATCATCGCAGTTCGGATTTGGTTTCATTGCCATTGTTGGAAAGAAGTCTTGCATTGCATTATAGCCCAAGTAGTAACTCACAGAGCCAAAGCCTAGAAGGTACCTGAAAAGAAAACAGAGTTGCTCATTAAATAGCCATATGTAACTCTAACTTAGATATGCTGATGTTGAGTTAGTTTCAGGGGTGTTTGTTGCCTGAAACTAGTGCAGCCCTTGGAAATTTCAGCTAACACTCATAGGCATCATTCTGGACACCAAACCACTGTCAGCAAACATACTCACACACAAACACACACACACACACTCACACAGCATGTCTGCAGGTCAGTACGGTGGCTCAGTGGTTAGCACTGCTGCCTTACAGCACCAGGGACCCGGGTACGATTCCAGCCTCAGGCACCTGTGTGGTGTTTGCACATTCTCCCCGTGACTGTGTGGGTTTCCTCCGGGTGCTCCGGTTTCCTCCCACAGTGCAAAGATGAGCAGGTCAGGTGAATTGGGCATGCTAAATTGCCTGTAGTGTAAAGGTATGTGTAGGTTAGATGCATTGGCCAGGAGTAAATATAAGATAATAGGGTAGGGGAATGGGTCTGGGTGGGTTAGTCTTCAAAGGGTCGGTGTTGACTTGTTAGACCGAGAGGCCTGTTTCCACACTGTACGGATTCTGTGATCTGTGATACACTCCACCCTCCACACATAGCAATTTAAAGTCTGACTTACTTCAGGACATTTTGTACAAGCAGCCCAGCTACGACGCCCATGGTGGTGGGTAAACTGGCCGCGCACACCCCTTCACGTTTCAGCGTCTTTTCATCAATGTTCGCAGCCACCACAAGTGGGGGGGCACACTGCAAAGGGGCCACACACAACAGGCAATGTCACAACGTGTCGAGCTTAGTAAAGAAAAACTTCAAGTGATTGAAAACTTGTTCAATGTTCTCTGGGATCAAGGGGATAGAGTTTAATTAACAACAGTTAACCAGTTTTCCAACTTATTGTAAGATTCAGACTGTTTCAAGTAAATGAATTACTTACACAGAGGTCTGATAGATTTTATTTTATTCTGGATAGTAACACAACATGAAACAAATGGACCATTTTGGTGGTTAAATAAAACAAATTACTCGCTTGGCGCATCTTGGAGCTGTGAGGCTGAATAACCAGTTTCCTCAGGAGAAGGGCTTAGTCGGTAAAGTTTCCAAAACCAGAAGAGAGTTTGGATGAGAGTTCTGCAGATTATTAAAACAGAGAATTTTTCAGCGCTCGGATTTGAGAGAAGTCCATGTCAGCAGGACCTTGGGAAGGACTTACTGAATAGTCTCCAAAGGAAATGAGAAACTAAGGAGTAGGCTAAGTAGCAAGTTAAGAGTGAAGACAGGGCAATTTCTCCAGACTTGAATCTCTGTAATGGATAGGAACAGGAGCAGGCCATTCAGCCCCTTGAGCCTGCTCTGTCATTCCAGAAGATTCAACATTCAATAAGATATACCTGCCTTGGGCCATATCCCATGATACCCAGTTAAAAAGTGCTGATACCTGGATCTCCATTTCTATTCTACCCAGCTCCCTCCTGCCTCTGACACCTCCCACCTTTACTTTTCCAGGCTGAACAATGCCAGTGTATCCATCAAACTGAAGCCTCTCCACCCTGGAATCATTCCCATACACAGGAACCAGTTTCTGCATCCTCACACCCTTCCTAAAGTGTGCCGATTAGAATTAGATACGTCCAAAACATTTACACTCTCAGCAAAAACTGCCAAGTCTCAATGACTGGGATCAATGTGATATCACGTGAACGCTCTTTGAACTTGAACAGATGAGTTTAACAGTTCAAGGAAGGTGTGTCAACCTTTACATCTCTCGCTGTTTGTCACGTGGGTGGGCTTTGATATGAATCTCTCTCAGCTGCGGCTGCCTATTAAGTTGTCGTGATCAAAAGCAGATCTGCCCACCCCCGATCAAATGTAACCTTGTGCTTGAGAAAACATGAAATAATTTTACACAAACAGTAGGTCATTCGGCCCTTTGAGTCAGCTCCACTATTCAATATTGGTTCGAGACAAAAAGAAAAACTGCAGATACTGAAGGGTTACACCTAAAAAATCAACTTCTCCACCTCCTGATGCTGCCTGGCTTGCTGTGTTCTTCTAGCCTCCTGCTTATCCATCACTCAACATGATCCTGGCTGATCATCCAACTCAGTCCCCTGTTCCCACTTTCTTCCTATACCATTCAATCCCTTTCACATTAACTATATTATCTCCTGCTTGAAAACTTTCAATGTTTTGACCTCAACAGTTTCCAGTGTCAGAGAATTCCACAGGTTCACCACTCTCTGGGTGAAGACATTTCTCCTCATCTCAGTCCTTAATGGACCACCCTGTATCCTTACTGTGAATCCCCAGACATCAGGAACATCCACCCTGTGCTTACCCAGTCTAGTACTGTGCAAATTAGAGAGGTTTCAATGAGATTTCCCCCTGCCCCTCTCGTTCTCCTTCTTTAGCTTAGACAAGGGTCATTTGCAACATTTGGAAACAGAAACACAATAAACAGCAATGGACCTACTGCAAAACAGGCCGTCTGTCCTGGGATAAGAAACTGAATGTGTCCCGACACTGCATTCTCACTGACCCCGGACTCCATCCACACCTGATCAAGCTCATTGCACGCCTGTAATCCAATAAACACATGTCAAAGATGGACAACCAGCAGAAGAGAAACATCATCTTATAACTCTCTGTCCGCGCCCGCCCCCCCACAAAAAAAAAAATCAGTTCATTTGAGAACTCAAATTTGCATTTGAAAACTGAAAAAGTGCCACTACATTTACTTCAGTGACTCTGAATCAGATGAAGATTGAAGCCAACTTACTGTGTTGATTGCCATTCGGGCCTCAAAGTTGTCCACACAGCTCAGTACCAAGTCCACAGGCTGTCCTTCCTGCAACCCACCGTTCCTAATGGCAACCAGAATCACATGGGACGGGTTAACCTGTTGCAGAACAGTTCAGGCTGGAAAGAACTATAACATAAATGACGTATCACCAAGGGGTATGTGTGGTTGGAAAGCGGGGAATATGCTCAAAACACTCAGGCAACTTACTTAGAATGTTAAAGAAAACTTATGGCATCTGTGTCCAGGTTACCCTACTGAATAAAACCACAGGAGGATGTGGTGCAGTGGATAGCAATCTCTACCTCCTGGCCCGAGTCCCACCTCATGCAAGAGGGGAAGTGGGAACAGGGTGTTGACTTGGATGATAAACCATGATTACACTGAAGGGTGGAGCAGGCTCGCTGGGCCGAATGGCCTATTCCTGCTCCTGTTTTCCTTGTTTTTTACATGTTTATGTAAAATTGTTCTGTGGTTTCACAGGCACCAATTCACAGTTAAGTTACAATCTGTGAAGATCTGTTTTTGATCACGATTACTTTGTGAAGAACCTTAATTGGAAGAGATTCATATTGAAGCTCACCCACACGATAAATGGTGAGAGATGTGAAGGTTATCACACCTGTGAAGTTCATCTGTTCAAGTTCAAACTGTTCATGTGATACCACATTGATCACAGTCATCAAGACTTTCCAGTTTTTGCAAATAAAAAGCTTACTCCTCTTCCTGTTAACTACATTTCTATAAAGTGACTAAACAGGTCAACTGTCGATCTGTAATTCCTCCTGGTGTAGCAGGAGGGGGAGAATCTCCTGATCAGCCAGAACCATGTGCTGGCTACACTGCTACAGACTCCAGGCACTTACCCTGAGCAAGATTCATTCTCGCTGTGAGCGACAAGCTCATACTGAAAACCTCAAGACTGTCAACACTTTGCTGGGCGATTTGGCAGAGCAGAGGTCTTCTCCACACGAATCCCTCAATTCCCCAGTTGCTGTGTGAATGTTCCAGGTCTGTGCACTGCAACAGCCCCTGGAGTCAGTGTGTCCACACACTGACCAGCCTCTCCCAGCAGCAGATCCAGAGAACACCAAGCATCAGTGAGAGGTTTGGAATGGGATGCTCTCCCTGTTAGCTGAGGGATAAGTACAGGGAGGCTGAGGGGATAACATGGGAAATAGGGCCAAATGGTCTACCCCTGTACCACCATTCAATATGACCATGGCTGATCATGCAATCTCAGTATCCCATTTCCGCCCTCTCCCAATATCCCTTGATCCCTTTAGCCACAAGGGCTATGCCCAGCTCCCTTTTGAATATATCTAGCAAACTGACCCCAACAGGTTCCTGTCAGAGAGAATTCCACAGGTTCCCAACTCTGAGTGAAGAAATTCTTCCTCATCTCAGTTCTGAATGGCTTACCCTTTATTCCTAGACTGTGATCCTTAGTTCTGGACTTCTCCAACATCGGGAACATTCTCCTCACATCTAATCTGTCCAGGATTTCATGTTTCTACGAGATTTCCCCCTCTCATTCTTCTAAACTCCAGCAAGTACAAGCCCAGTCGGCTTTCCGGATTATTTATCCTTGATCAGCACCACTCTGGAGATTACCACCCCCGTGCTTGCGGAGCCTTGCGTGTACACATTGGCTGCCACGCCTCTTATGTTTATAAGAAGTGTAGGACCGTCAACCCCTAATGCATCTGGCCTACGTACAAAACCAGTTTGATCATCCCTGGGACAGATACGCACACCAGAGCGAACACCGAGTGAGAGAGTAACTGGACATTTGCCTTTCAAGAGCCAGCACAGACAATGGGCTGAATAGCTTCCGTCTGATTGTGAAGATCCGACAGAAAAAGCACTTTAAAGTGGCATCTGGAAAATGAGGGAGCATGATTCACACTTTGCAGCTCAGGACTAACCGGATTCGATCCATAAAATGCTGAAAGTTGTCCATTGTAGTGACATTGTAGTTGTGAGTTTCAAACTGAACATCAGGGTTAATGTTCCTGAAAACACAAGAAACAGATCATTTCCATTCAGCTCCTGATGGGCTGTCAAACTAACCACATTAGCAATATTAATAATGATACTATTGCACACTATACATTGGATACAAGGTGCAAGGCACTTATACTTTACCATGACCCAGTGGATCCTTTAAAGGATTGAGGATGAGATGATTAAAGATGACAAATTGAGGGGAGGATTGGTTTTATGAACATATGCTATTCCACATGATCATGATTGATCTGTTCGTAATTTCTAATCTACTTGCTCCTCCCCCACCCCCCTCCAGATATTCTTGACTAACAAAGGTTCTATCTCCCTCTGCCTCAAAATGACTCAATAGGGTGGGATGCCCTTCGGGTGCCCTCGATGGGCTGAATGGCCTGTTTCCACACTAGATGACTCTGCCTTTGTCACTCTTTGGGCAGAGCATTGCACAGAGTCATGATCCTTGTAAGAAATTTCTCCTCATTTCCATCTTTGATGGCAGAGCCCTCATCGCTAAACCGTGTCCCCTAATATTAACCTCTCCCATGAGGGGATACATCCTCTCAGCACCAACCCTGTTAATCTCCTCAGAATCTTCTTTCAGTCAGATCACCTCTCATTTTCCTAAACTTTCACTAAGGGACAAATGATACACTCAAACTCAGATGGCTAAAGTCAAAAATTTCTTTATTACAAATAGGAGAGGAAAGATCTATTTTGCACTATCCAGTGGTAGCAAGTTCCACATTCCACTCTCTTTCAGGTTAAAGACATTTCTCTGGAATTGCCCATTGGATTTATTTAGTGGTTACCTTATACAGATAACCTCTAGCTTAGATTTCTCTTACATTTACACTAATAACCTCACCCCTCCCCCACCCGGTCAGCCTTCGGTCCTCCCCTTTCACTGAACTTGAGAAAGCTCATTCCAACAGTGATGGATGGCAGAGAACCAGAAAATTCTGGAAATTCTCAAGAGATTAGGGGACAAAAACTAAAAGCAGATGAGTCAACACTTCAGATGTGTCCCCTTTGTCAGAAAGCACTGTGGGTGACTGCAGCTCTCACAATATTGAATTATCAATCCAACTGCAGAAATGTGGGTGCAGGTATTGTTTCTCTCTCTCTCTCTCTCACACACACACAAAAACTAACATTGCACACAAGTTTCTTCAATCTTGCTCATGAGATTAGATTAGATTCCCTACAGTGTGGAAACAGGCCCTTCGGCCCAATCAGGCCATGCAGACCCATTTCCCTCTGACTAATGCATCTAACACTATGGGCAATTTAGCAGGGCCAATTCACCTGGCCTGCACATCTATGGACTGCTCATCTGCTGTCATGATTTAGGGCACAGCTAGGTACGTCTGTTGCTCAAATCGTAATAATGAAGAGAGAAAATGTTGGAAATACCAAAAGATCAGATAATATCTATTCAGAGAGTGACCAATCCAGGTCAGTGACAATCATCAGCTTTTGACTCAAAAGCTCTGAATGCCTGATACCAACAAAGCCACCGTGGTGGTTGTGGTAGTAGGGGTGGGAGACAGTCTTTCACCCCTGCAGCTGCTTTTCCATGACCACATTCATGGAAAGTTCCATGGATAATGCAAATTGGATCTTTCCATCAAACAAAGAATAGAATGGGTTCACTGCTGAATTCCCAACTCAAGGAGAGGGAGGAACACGAGTCTCTCGGTGGTAATGACAATTGCTTTACCTCAGTGTGTGTTTAGCTGCTTCCACTTTACTGAGGCCGGCTTGATGAGGCTGAAAGAAAAGTCTGTTCATATTTGCCAGTTCGACCTTGTCATAGTCAAAGATTAAGAGCTGCAAGTTAGAAAAGGAAAGGAAAGGAAAGATCACTCGGGTTGATCCAGTCACCCGCTTCATTTGACCAACAACTGAACTTCACAGAAGCATTTCAGGGCAGAAGGCCATTCCACCCATCATGCTGTACTAGCTCTCCAAATGGGCATTACGACTCGGCACCACTCTCCTGCCTTTTCCACAGAACCTGGTTTCTGTTGAAATAACCTAATGCTCTCGACGGCCCCATCAAACCCACCTCCGTCACACTTCAAGGAACTGCATTCCGGACGGTAACGACTCTCAGAGTGAAAAGGTTTTCCTCCCCACTCCACCCTTGCTTCTTTTGCAGGTCACTTTAAATCTAAGTCCTGTCATTCACGCCACTTCTATGAGCAGGAACAGTTTCTCCCCTTCTCGTTCTTGATTGGTAGTTCTTTTAACAACCAAAGGTATTACAAGAAATGGGGTAAAAGCAGGTATATGGAGTTACATCACAGATTAGCACCATGTGTCTCGAAAGTCCAAAGGGTCTCTTCCTGTTTATACACTTAACAGTGTAACATACTCCTATATTATGGTCGTGCTAAAGGACATCTTGCACTGTGCTGCTTCAGAACATTCACACTCTTAATCTCTTCAGGAAGTGTCTATTTCTTACACCCTTGGACAATATGATATGACAAGTATGAAATATAAAAACGCTTATGCCTGCTAGATTTACAATGTCAAATTTAAAAGTTTGCGTGGAATGGTTTTGTCGTTTATTCAGTCCGTAGAATGAAGGTCAAAAAGGAAGCAGAGAGTTTGTATTACCTTACCAATGCCACATCTTGTCAACATTTCAGCTGTCACACTTCCAACCCCACCGACACCCACTACTGCCACTGCAAACTCCCGAATTTTCTGTTCGTACATATAGAATGAAAAACAAAGTCAGTCTTATCATCACGAAACCACCCAACAGTCACGCAGTCACCGCTTATTTGCAAAGTCAGCTCACCTCATAATCTGCAACAATTCCCATCCGTTTGAGAGCCATCAGCCGACTGAGTAAAATAGAAAGTTTTTGAAGTTAGAATAAAATAGAGAATGTAAACTGAATTTAATCAATTCTCAACAACATCACAGGGCTTTGGTGAGATCGCATCTTGCGTCCCATGCAACCCTTTGGTTCCCCCGAAGGGAAGGATGTACCAGCACTACAGCCCGTGTGGCAAAGGTTCATTAGATTGGCTCCTGGCACAAGAAGGCTGTCCTATGTTGAGAGATGAAGTATTCCCATTGTTTAGAAGAATAATAGGCAATCTTAGTGAAATATTATTGATTTGGGTGGAGTTTGACAGGTGTGATGTAGTAGTACAGTATATCATCATTTCGAAATTTAGATTTTAAAGTAGAAGTAGACAAATGGTTTCAGTGATGTGAAGACATTTCTTTCAAACATAAAGTCATTTGGAACAGATAACTAAAGACAACACATGACTTAGGTTCAGCACCTAGCAGGATACCGGCGATGTTAACTGAACTTCTTCACTTCAAAATTTGGTCAGATCTTATGACAGAAAAACTGACCAAAGGCCACAAGTAGTTTGAGTTCACAATCAGGTTTCAGTTCAGAGGAACAGTTTCACCCGAGAAGGAAGACAGGTTAGTTTGTGAAGTCTACAAGTTATAAGAGTTTATGTAAAAGTTTGAAAGCCAACAGAACTGAAGAGAGGGTTAAGCTGTCAGAACTGGAAAGGAATGTAGGCACCCAGAACTGTGAATAAATGTCTAAACCAGCAAAGCTGGGATGTCAGTGAGGAAGGGACTTAAAGCGTTAGGACAGCGGTGATATTTTACTGGGACCCAATATCTGTAAAGGTGATGCAAGGAACAAGATTAAACCTTCCTTTTTTTGCTGATAATATTAAGAGCTTTCTAAACCTTATATAAAAGGAAACTTTGTTTCTCTTTAGTGAGATAACTTGTGTTGTCCTGTTAAAGGACACTGACAGCCTGCCGTGAATATGTCCAGTAGTCAACCGCCACACTAACCAAACTGCAAAAATAAAATTTACAATCTACGAAGTCAAGTTTCACGCTGAGATTGACTTGTCCAGTATTATTGTCAACTGGGATCTGAAGACGGAGACATGGAAAGGTTGTTTCCGCTGGCAGGGGAAATCTAGAGAACTGGGGCACTAAGTCTCAGGGTCATGGGATGATCAGTTAGGACTGAGAAGAGAAGTCTCTTCACTCCAAGGGCTGTGATTTCTCTCCGGTGGAATATATTTAAAATGGGAGATACAAACTTTTAATCCTGAATCAAGGAATATGGAAGAGGACAGTGAAACAGAGCTAGTACAGAAGATCATCCACGATCGTTTCTAACAGTATAGCAGGTTTAAAGGGCCAAATGGTCTACTCCTACACCTATTTCACAAGTACTTATCAATTCACACAATAATAGGGATCTGGAATATCATGAAGAGCTCCCAATGTAACTTCCTGAAGATATAATCAGCTCTTTGCATAAATGTTGTACATTACATGAAACAAACTTGGGATCACTGGTTGAAAATCAAGTGAATGAGAACAATAGAGAAAGGATTACAGTGTGACGGTGGTTACAGAATGGGATTAAGTGAGTTGCTCATTTGGAAGCTGTTACAGAGATGGTGAGTCAAATGGCTGCCTTTTGTGCTGCAGAAATTCTATGACTCAGAGTCTTGAGGAAAGGACCATTCAAGATTTTTAAAATTTCATTCACAGCATGAAGGCACTCTTGACCATCTCGAATTGCCCTCAAGGAGGGTAGCAGGATCACCCTTAGAACTGAATGGCTTGCTCAGCCATCTGAGGGAGCTGGAGAGGTCTTGTTGCACCTGAAGGCCTTATCTGGATTGTAAACATTCCTATGTTGCATTAACTTCAGAACAAAGAAATTGCTTTGCATATCAATACAAGTTAATAAGATAATATTACATACATGCTTGACCTGGTGAACTGAGAACACTCTAATGTCTACATTTGCATAGCTTGCACACTCAATTAGCAAGGCACAATTGAGGACCGCAGATTGAGGAAATCAGAGTCTAGATTAGAGTGGTGCTGAATCTTCCTGATGAAGGGCTTTTGCCTGAAATGTCGATTTTCCTTCTCCTCGGATGCTGCCTGACCTGCTGTGCTTTTCCAGCACCACGCTAATCTAATCTACACTCAATTAGTAGCCAGTCTTGGGTAAACATTGGTCTCTGACCTTTGGCCAAAACAATTATAGTTTTTCCACCATCCAGGGCCTTAGCAGCTAAAGGTATGGCTAATAATCATAGATCAAAGGAAGCCAGGATGGGGGCTGAATGAGCGAAGGGCTGTCAAATCCTGGATTTTCAGAACAGATGAGGTTAAGAGAGAGAGAAAGAGATGCTTGGTCATGGAGGGATTTAAATAAGCATAAGCATGAGAACTCAAAACAAAGAGAAGGGCAGGGAGTCAGTGTAGGCCAGTGATGGGTTAGGGGTGCAGCTTTCTGAAGTCTTTCTCCATCCTGCCTACGTGCTGAACTTCACATTTTCCCTCATTATTGTCCATCTGCCAAGTTTTTAACACACCCACTTAACCTGCCTATATCCGTCTGGAGACTTGGTGTGTTCTCCTCACCACTTACCTTCCCACCTATTCATGTGTCATCCACTTTCCTCATCCAAGTCATTAACGTATGAAGCAAATAATTGTGGCTCCCGCGCTGCTCCCTGTTAGTTCCTCTGTTAGTTCCAGGCTGACATCCTGAAAATGTCCCCTTTATCCCAACTCTGTTTTCTTCTAATTAGCCAATCCTCACTCATGCCAATTTACTACACCCTCAAACCCTTTTTAAATAACTTAACGTGTGGCACCTTATCAAATACCCTCTGAAAATCCAAATATATTACATCCACTGTCTCCCCTTTATCCATCCTCCCTGTCAGAATTCACTAAATTTATCAGGTGTAATTTTTCCGTTACAATTCTGTTTGGTTATATTTATGCTCTGCTGATACATCCTTTATTATAGACTCTCAAGATTTTCCCAATAACTGATTTGGAACTAACTGGCCTATAATTGCCCTTTTTGATTCCCTTTTAAAATAAGGTGCATATTCTCACTCATTCTCTCTCGCGCTCACTGTCACTCACACACACATTACTCACACTCCACTCTCTCACAAACACACCGTCAGTCTGTCACACACACACACTGACAAATATCAACCAGTTATGGACATTAGAACGATCCTGACAAAAGTGCTGGATGAGTTCAAGATATGGGGCTGGCCAGCTTACTAGTAAAATTGTAAGCTTTTAAATCAACAGAAGAAAGCTTACGTACACCAACATTACAACAAGTGTATTTATTTGTTAGTTGTGTCAGACTGCAGTAGCTGCGATTAAGTTGGGAATGACTTGGCACCATATGGTAACTTACAAGTCATGGTTCGTTCACTGCAGAAACATTAACAAGTAACGGGAGAGTAAAAGGAAGACTTTCACAGCGGGGTGCATGAGACAAGCGGCCAATGTAGAATGCAGCATCACCTGTAAGGGTTGGAATCCACCACCTCCGCGCTCATCTTCTCTATTTTCTTGCGCTGGCACGGCTGCTCCCCCGAGCCGGCTTTCCCGGCCCTTTCCGCCGCCAGCTCGTCTTCGAGAGCTCGGATTTTCGCCTGTAGCTCCGGTACCGTGGCCATGGTAGAGCCGGACCGCTGAGCTTCAGGCCAGAGAGGAAGAGAATGGAACGCCACGTATCACTGCCGCAGCACGGCCCGAACGTTGTGACATCAGCGGGACGCGACGTCACAAAGGACCGAACGTAGTGTAGCAAAAGCCGGACGGAATGCCGCGCTGATTGGTCAGATCTGTAGCTCCAACATTGTAGCGACTTACTCAGTGACTGGCTTCCCATTGATAAAAAACACTGGACCGGCCACCCCTGTAGTAATCATCTCCCAAACACAAAGGAACAGTGGTAGTGTTCCTATCTCTGAGCCAGGAGGACCAGGTTCACAGTTTAGATTAGAGTGCACAAAGTTAAAAATCACACAACACCAGGTTATAGTCCAACAGGTTTAATTGGAAGCACACTAGCTTTCGGAACACTGCTCCTTCATCAAGTGATTGTGCAAATCATGACTAGAACAGAGTGGTGCTGGAAAAGCGCAGCAGGTCAGGCAGCATCCGAGGAGCAGGAAAATCGACGTTTCGGGAAAAAGCCGTTCACACTCCTACCTGCTCCAGAGGTGTGTCATAACACATCGATGATTTGGAGGTTCCCCTGTTGGACTGGGGGTAGGCAAAGTTAAAAATCAGGTAGGTAAAAACAATGACTGCAGATGCTGGAAAGCAGATTCTGGATTAGTGGTGCTGGAAGAGCACAGCAGTTCAGGCAGCATCCGATGTGCACAACATTAGGTTATAGTCCAACAGGTTTAATTGGAAGCACTAGCTTTCTGAGCACTTCAGGTTGCGACCTGATGAAGGAGCAGCTCTCTGAAAGCTTATACTTCCAAGTAAACCCGTTAAGACTATAATCTGGTGTTGTGTGGTTTTTAACTTTGTCCATAACGCATCTAAACTGCTTGAATGGTAAGTACGTCTCCCAGCCACAACTGTCCCTCAAATATATACATAAATGAATTATAAACAAAGTGCTGGAAATGGGTATCAAAAGAAAAAGAACGGTCAGCAGAATCTGGGTACAGAGAAAATATTAACATTTTAAAATCAACTTACTGAATGGTGGTGCAAGCTCAAAGGGTCAACTGGGCCTCTCGCTCCTTTGATCAAGGCAGAATACTGCAGATGCTGAAAATCTGAAACAAATACAGAGAATGCAGGAGAAAGTCAGCAGCTGCAGCAGCATCTATGGAGAGAAAAACAGAGCAAGTGTTTTGAGTCCGGCATAATTCAGAAGTCTTCTGAAGAAGTCATAGAGATGCATAGGAAACAGATCGTTCAGTTCAACTCGTCCATGCTGACCAGATATCCTAAATTAATCTAGTTCCATTTCCCAGAACGTGGCCCATATCCTTCTAAACCCTTCCTATTCATATACCCATCCAGATGCCTTTTAAATGTTGTAATTGTACCAGCCTCCACCACATCCTCTGGAAGCTCATTCCATACACGCACCACCCTCTGTGTGAAAAAGTTGCTCCTTAGTCCCTTTTATATCTTTCCCCCTCACTCTAAACCTATGCCCTCTTGTTCTTGACTTCCCCGACCCAAGGAAAAAACCTTGTCTATTTATACTATCCATGCCCCTCATGATTTTACAAACCTCTATCAGGTCACCCCTCAGCCTCCGATGCTCCAGGGAAAACAGTCCCATCCTGTTCAACCTCTCCCTATAGCTCAAACCCTCCAACCCTGGCAACATCCTTTTCTGAACCTTTCACGTTTCACATCATCCTTACTATGGCAGGGAGACCAGAATTGCACACAATATACTGGACTCGGAAGTGAACCTGGTTTCTCTCTCCACAGATGCTGCCAAGCCTCCTAAATTTCTCCACATTCTGTGTGCCTACTGTTGTTCCTTGTTTGTATGAGTCCAACATGGCTCTAAGAAACATCTTCAACAGAAACAGTAACTCCACAAATGATGCATTTTTCTGTTTTTTGATATAAATGTTTGTACCTATTCAGATAAATGTGCCATTTTCTCTTCCGCTAGCTTTCTTTGGGACTGCCATAGCAAAACTGAATATTTTCTTTTGGTTCTGTGTTCCCATCCCACCTATGCCTCTAACAGTACTTCAAATTTAAAATTCTTGCCTTGTTTTCAAATTTCTCTATGGCCTCCCCAGAATCTCCAGCTCCCACGCAGATCTCTCTGCCTGATCAGTCCTGGCCTTTGAGCACCCAGATTTTGATTACTGCACCATTGCTTGTTC